>NC_030809.1:53517463-53820493 GCF_001704415.2 Capra hircus | reverse complement strand
ATGGTGTTGACTATATCATGAGGCAAAGACCACATGAGGCTTCAACAAAGGTTTTACTAATATGATGTTGAAACCAGCTGGGTAACTACCCATTAATAAAGTAAAGCTACTGGAGAAGAAACAATGATGCTTCAATCAATAAAAATGCTTAATTAAAAAAAAGCAAACAACAACAAGCAGGGCGGTAAAGCTCCAGGAGGTATTGACATTCATTATAGACATTCATTCTCTTTACTATACCTTTCCCTCTCTTTGCCCTTCAAATTCTATAAAAGTAGCAGTTCTTTCTTAGGTTTTAATTTGATATTTATCAATAAATACATGTGGCTAGCAACATTATAAAGCTGTAGTAATCCCTATTTTCTTTTTTAAATCTGAAAATCCACTGACTGACATGAACAATAGCAACTAGAAAAATCAATTGGCCTGTGAACCTGTACACCCAGGATCTACATTGTGGATGCTGTGTAGTGTGTGTCATTTCAAATGAAGCCTGTCTGATTAAATGATTCATGACCCCCATTTACAAATTAGAAGACAGTGCCCGGAATATTGTGAAAGGTTATTTTTGGTCTCTGACTTGTGGCTGTGCAAAGTGAAAGTCATTGTTTTCTTTTTCCTCCAAGAGAAAGAGGTTATTAGAGAAAGTACAATTATTACAATGCCTATAATTAGGGATATAAGCAATACACAATTCTAGAATGATTCACAATAAATTCGCTTTGTTCATTTTGATTATGTGGGATGAAATTTTAAGCAGAACCCAACAAGTGGGAAAATTGACAGGTATGAAGGAGTTAGGAGCCAATTAGCTTTTCACTCACTGTGCCAAAAAGATGACTCATACAAAAAAAGAAAAGTTTCCATCAGTTGGGTACAAGAAGGCCAATGCAAATATTTAACTGAAATATATCATTTGAGAAAATTTTGGTATGCAGTTATTTGACCATTGTACTACTCCAATCAATTATCATTAGCATGAAGGAGTTAATATATTTTAGAAAAATTTTTAACTTATATGTTCATGAAAATAAGCCAGTTTTTATCTGCATATGGCAAAATATGTGTTAAGTATATAGAATAAAATTTTAATCTCTATATAATAAATTAAACATTACATATATACAAATTTTTACCTAGGCATAATGAAGCTTCAACTTTAAATATATATAAATGCTATTTGTATTTTTCCAAGTTCCAAACAGAAAAGTAAAAAAAAAAAAAAAGAGATATTGAATACCAAATTGAATCTCAATACGAAATATTTGAAATGAATGAGACCTAACAAATTCTAGGTGAAAACTATTAAAACATGCTGTTTCAGTTTAGTTTCAAGGGCCAACAAATCATAGTGAATTAAAGAGAGTTTAGTTTTGTAGCAAAACCTTTCTGAGTTTAAATTTAATCTCCACATGCTTTATAACAATAGGAAAATTAATCTGTTTCAATATATTCATCAATTAAATGACTATCAGAATTCCAATGTCATAAAGTTACTGTGAGGAACAGACAATATACTTTGTCAATGCATACCAAAGCTCAAAGCTCCTAATAAATACTAAGTACTGCATAAATGTTTATTGCCATTATTAGAGACTTTTATTTTGTTTTGTTTACTATGGCCAAATCTAGCAAGCATGCCATGATAAACTAAATTCTTACTTGGATCAAAACTGTCCTGTACTAAGCATAATAATTAATGTTTTAGAGTTTTATTAAACTGGAGCACATTTAAAGGACACATTCCAAAAGTAAAGTCATACATTCATTTATTTACCAAGAAATTTTTGAACATGTCTCATATACTAGGCACAGGTGTGAGGTAGTAAAGATAAAATAGTCACAAAATATAGTCCTTAACTTAATAGAGTTTATAATCTGGGATGGCTCAGTGATATTAATCAAACAATTACAAAATCAAACAATATTAATTAAATATAAAAATGATGTAAATTTTCTGCTGTAATGTACAGAAACACATGATGCTGTATGAGAGAGGTCAGGAAGGTTTCTGGGATTATTATAGTTAAAATACAATTTTAGATACTTATAATTAAAATAAGTAGTGCTTAATATACAGCAAAGCAGTGGAATAAAGACTGTGGCAAAACCATTTTCTCAATAATATCTGAGGACATTTTGGTTTAATTTGCAAGTAAAACCATCTAGCTATAGATTTAGGTATTTATTAGTACATACAAACATTGTTGTAGGGAACACACCTTTATATGTCTTTTAGGGGCTTCCCCAGTGCCTCAGATGGTAACGAATTTGTAAGTGCATTACATTGCATTATGCAGGAGACCTGGGCTTGATCCTTGGGTTGGGAAGATTCTTTGGAGGAGGGATGGCAAACCACTCCAGTATTCTTGCCTGGAGAGTTCTATGTACAGAAGAGCCTGGCAGGCTACAGTCCACAAGGTTGAAAAGAGTCGGTCATGACTGGGCAACTAAGCACAGCACAGCATGTCTTTTAGAGGACAAAAGTTTAAGTTAATTTTTTTTTCCCCTTTCTAGCAAGTTTTCCTGTGAAGAACTTGTAACATGTTCACTTTCATAACAGTATAATTATTTTTAAATTGAAGTGCTGCTTGGGTGCTCTGTGAAATAAACTTGAATGATTATGTCTTATCCAGATTCCTTGAAAAGAACACTTTAGAATGTAATTTCATTTAAGGGAAGTAAGATAATTAGAAAACTAACTTTTGTGAAAAAAATGTTACCTGTGTAATTATTTGCCTTCCCAACACATAAATTTGTAACATTATACTTGACTAAAATAAGATAAATTATAGTCATATAGCATGCTGAGTTGCTACATTGTATTGGTAAGCAGGGATGTCTTATGTTAAGAATTTCTGTCCAGTGAAGATAAGAAGGCACTTCTTTTATCTCTGAAGCCCAACTATTCTCATTCTGTATGGAGAGAGAGCTTGGATTTTGAATTCAAGACCTAAAGGAATATGATGTATTATTTACTTTCTAAGTTTTCTTCATGTGGCGACTTTAAAAACTGATAATGCTTCTTAACTTTTTGAAGCACTTATATCAGGAAGCTGGCCCTGATATGTTAACATTCCTCATGAATATAGGCAAAAAAATATATTAAAAGATACTTGTGTCTTCTAGCTAGAAGTCTTCTAGCTCCCCAAATTCCAGGCTACCTAAAATAAGTGGGGTTTGTGTGTGTGTGTGTGTGTGTGTGTGTGTGTGTGTGATTTACGTGTGCTGTGTTTTGTCGCTTGGATTAAAAATCTTTGGTCAAAATAATAGAGGTGAAGTGTGACTGCAAACAGTCCTTTCCCTCTTACTCAAATCTTACTAGCAACACCAATTTACATTTCTACTAATAGTGTAGGAGAGTTCATTTTTTCTTTATACGCTCCTCAGTGTTTATTATTTGTAGACTTTTTGATGATGGCCATTCTGACTGGTGTGAGGTAATACCTCATTGTAGTTTTGATTTGCATTTCTCTAATAATTAGCAACATTGAGAATATTTTCCTGTGCTTTTGGCCATCTGTTGCTTTATTCATATCAAAGGCATCAATGTATGTGTTGGTGGTAAGAAAAATTCTCAAGAATCTATTAGGTGCTCACACATGCCAATCACACTGAAACATAAGAAAGTAGAAAGGCAAGGGCTACAGTTTTGCATTCACAACCGCTATCTTTCTCACACTTTTTTTTTTTTTTTAGCGATCTTGGCATTTTGAAAGGAGAAGGTTAGTTGTAGTAAAATAGAGTATGCCACAATATGAATTTGTCTCTTGTTGTCTTATGATGTAAACTAATTTCTTTTCTCACATTCTAATATTTTCCATAAATTGAAAATTAGTTATAAAGGCTTGAATCAGATTCAGATTGAAATTTACAAAAGGATGTTCCATAGAGAATTCTGTATTCTTCACACTACTTTATCTGTGCCTGCATGCTAAGTCACTTCAGTCATGTCTGACTGTGTCATCCTATGGGCTGAAGCCCACCAGGTTCTGCTGTCCGTGGGATTCTCCAGGAAAGAATACTGGAGTGGGTTGCCATGCCCTACTCCAGGAGATCTTCCCCTTGCATTAGCAGGCAGGTACTTTGCTGCTAGCACAACCTGGGAAGTCCTGGCTACATTATAATATGTTATATAAAATGATCACACATGATGATGTGATCACTCGCCTAGAGCCAAACATCCTGGAATGTGAAGTCAAGTGGGCTTTAGGAAGCATCACTACAAACAAAGCTACTGAAGGTGATGGAATTCCAGTTGAATTATTTCAAGTCCTAAAAGATGATGCTGTGAAACTGCTGCGCTCAATATGCCAGCAAATTTGGAAAACTCAGCAGTGGTCCCAGGACTGGAAAATGTCAGTTTTCATCCAATCCCGAGGAAAGACAGTGCCAAATAATATTCAAACTAACACACAATTGCATTCATCTCACACACTAGCAAAGTAATAATTCAAAATTCTCCAAGCCAGGCTTCAGTTGTACATGAACCATGAACTTCCAGAAGTTCAAGCTGGATTTAGGAAAGGCAGAGGAACCAGAGATCAGATAGTCAACATCCAATGGATCATCATAAAATCAAGAGAGTTTCAGAAAAACATCTACTTCTGCTTTATTGACTATACCAAAGCCTTTGATTGTGTGGATCACAACAAACTGTGAAAAATTATTCAAGAGTTGGGAATACCAGACCACCTTACCTGCCTCTTGGGAAATCTGTATGCAGGTCAAGAAGTAACCTTTAGAACTGCACATGGAACAACAGACTGGTTCCAAATTGGGAAAGGAGTATGCCAAGCTGTATATTGTCAACCTCTTTATTTAACTTATATGCAGAGTTCATAATGTGAAAAACCAGGCTGCATGAAGCACAAGCTGAAATTAAGATTGCAAATAGAAAAATCAATAACCTCAGATATGCAAATGGCACCACCCTTATGGCAGAAGTTGAAGAGAAACTAAAGAGCCTCTTGATGAAGGTGAAAGAAGAAAGTGGAAAAGCTGGCTTAAAACTCAACATTTCATAAACAAAGATCATGGCATCCGGTCCCATCACTTCATGGCAAATAGAGGGGCAAACAGTGGAAACAGTGACAGACTTTATTTTCTTGGGCTCCAAAATCACTGCAGATGGTGACTGCATCCATGAAATTAAAAGGTACTTGCTCCTTGGAAGAAACTCTATGACCAACCTAGACAGAATATTAAAAAAACAGAGACATTGCCAACAGATGTCTGTGTACTCAAAGCTATCGTTTTTTCAGTAGTCATGTATGGTCCATGTACTCAAAGCTATTTTCCAGTAGTCATGTACTGTGACTATAAAAAACTGAATTTTTTATAGTCACCATAAAAAACCTGAGTGCCAAAGAATTGACGCTTTTGAACTGGGGTGTTGGAGAAGACTCTTGAGAGTTCCTTCGACTGCAAAGAGATCAAACCACTCAATCCTAAAAGAGATCAGTCCTGAATATTCATTGGAAGGACTGATCCTGTAGCTGAAGCTCCAATAGTTTGGTCACCTGACTCAAAGAGTTGCCTCATTGGAAAATACCCTGATGCTAGGAAAGATTGAAGGCAGAAGCAGAATGGGTCGACAGATGATGAGATGGTTGAGTGGCATCACCAACTCCATGGACATGAGTTTGAGCAAGATCTGGGAGTTGGTGAATGACAAGCGTGTTGCAGTCCATGGGGTCACAAAGAGTTGGACACAACTGAGTGACTGAGCTCATAAAATGTAAAACGTTCACCTTTTATGTTGTGATCATAATCACTCAGTTATATTAATAATTGTAATGTCTAGATGTTCTCATTTTAAAGGTCAATTTTATCCTTTCCACAATTAGCAAGTAAACTAATGGTGATACTCTGGCACCCTTAAATTAGTCAGTCTTCACTACCTTTAAAATTCTACTTTTTGACATCTAAGTATGATTCTATTCTGAATCAATTATTGTAGAGGGATGAGAAGGGTGATTTTAAATTATGGTTTCTTTTAATATTATTATCTAAAATTTTCCTGATTAAAAGAAGAAGGAAAGGAGGACAAAGAGGAAATGGAGGATGAGAAAATAAAGAATGAAAAGGAGGAGGAGAAGGCAATGGGAAAATGGGGGCTACTTTTTCATCAAGTGGTGATGTTAGATTCTTCTAACAACATAGGCTAAATACTCACATATTTTTCTTTTTAATTGCCAAATTTACTGTATAAATCTGATGTAAAAGTGATCTCCAGTGGTGGTAAATGACCTTTTTTCTCTCACAAATATATATATATATATATATATATATATATATATATAGGGATTTTTATTTATTTAATATTTTGCATCACTTTTCCAGCAAAGGTTTGTATAGTCAAAGCTCTGGTTTTCCCAGTAGTCATGTATGCATGTGAGTTTTGGTCCATAAAGAAAGCTGAGGGCTGAGGAATTGACACTTTCAAACTGTGGTGCTGGAGAAGACTCTTGAGAGTCCCTTGGACTGCAACAACATCAAACCAGAAAGGAAATCAGCCCTGAATATTCATTGGTAGGGCTGATGTTGAAGCTCCAATCCTTTGGCCACCTGATGTGAAGAGCCGACTCATTGGAAAAGACCCTGATACTGGTGAAGACTGAAAGCAACAGAAGAAGGGAGCAGCAGAGGATGAGATGGTTAGATAGCATCACTGACTCAATGGACATAAATTTGAGTAAACTCTGGAAGATAGTGGAAGATGGTGGAAGACAGAGGAACTTGGTATAGTATAGTCCTCAGGGTCACAAAGAATTGGACATGTCTTAGCAACTGAACAGCAACAATATTTTACGTTTAGTTATAATCAATGTTATACTTAGAGAATGTATTATCATATTGCCCCAAATTTGCCAGGGAAATTTATGCGTCTTTGAATGTTGTGATGCTTTGGGTTGCTTAGTAGTTAAGAATCTGCCTGGAATGCAGAATACCCAGGTTTGATCCCTGGGTTGGGGAGACCCCTTGAGGATGGTATGAAAACCCACAGGCAGTGTTCTTTCCTGGAGAATCCCATGGACAGAGGAGCCTGATGGACAACAGTCCATGGAGTAGCAAAGAGTCAGACATGGTTTATTTTCACTTTCAAAGTTTCCAAGAAGAATAATACATTTTGTTGGAATCATAGTGAGTTATGCAATGTTGGAGGGACTGATGCTGAAGCTGAAATTCCAATACTTTGGCTACCTAATGCAAAGAACTGATTCATTGGAAAAGAGCCTGATACTAGGAAAGATTGAAGGCAGGAAGAGAAGGGGACTACAGAGGATGAGATAGTTCGATGGCATCACTGACTCAATGGACATGAGTTTGGGTAAACTCAGAGAGTTGGTATTGGACAGGGAGACCTGGCATGCTGCAGGGTCTCAAAGAGTTGGACACAACTGAGCTGAACTGATGCAATGTTAACAAAATATTTGTAAATATATATCTTTAATGTACTGATGATATTTGCAAAATTATTCATCTAATTTCTGTAACTTCTAAATTTTGATGAGATGTCTGGATGGCATCATGGACTTGATGGACGTGAGTCTGAGTGAACTCCGGGAGATGGTGATGAACAGGGAGGCCTGGAGTGCTGCAATGCATGGGGTCGCAAAGAGTCGGACATGACTGAGCAACTGAACTGAACTGAAGCTCTTTTATTTATTTTTTTTAATTTAATTTATTTTTTTATTTTTTAAATTTTAAAATCTTTAATTCTTACATGCGTTCCCAAACAAAAAGGATACATTTTCTTTTCTACCCTTAAAAGTGATGATAGCATTTATTATGTTCATGGACCTATAGCTAGAAGGAATGATTAAAATGTACTGATTTTAAAGACCCATAATCTGCATGTAAATTCCTTTTTTTCCCTCAGAGATTCATTCTGCAAGTTTTTTTCTCCCCCTAATCTTTAGGAACACTAAGAATAAGTATTAATTTTATGCACTAAATCAGCATTAATTTTATATTTATACAAAATTATAACTTTGCAGTTGGAGTATGTAACATAATGTAACATAAGTATCTAAGTTGCACTCTCTAAATGATCTATTTTTTAAAATGTAATTTATATACATATGATCTCTTCCAGGAAACACAAAGAGTTTTCCCTTGAGGGCTGTAGAAGCAGAAAAGATGGCAGCATATAATTTTCAGAAATGAACTTTTAATAAGAATACACTGCCAAATCACAATGATTTATATGCAATTGTAAAATATAAATACTTAATGTGGTTTTTAAGGCACTGACTTGTATTGAGTCAGTCACCTACAGAAGTCACGGGTGTTGATTTTTTAAAACATTATTGATTTGTTAAAGAGAAAGGTATCTTGGGTCCACAATTTTTCTCATTATGAAACACTAAGTAGCTAGAGGTTTTTAAAATAGTTGTTCAGCTAAGAGAAGCTTTTTTAGAAAGGTTAGCTTTGAATTTCTCCTTTAGTGCATGTTTATAATCTCTAAGGCCATTTGCAAAATAATTGAAAATATGTCTTTCATTTAGCCAGCCTTTATTAAATTGAGTTTAGTATGTTGATGATCATTGGCAAAGTTGTATCTCTCAGGACACAAAAAATAATGTGACCTTATTAATACTACCATAAAACATATTTTATGTAGCTTCAGGTAGAGAGAATTTAGCAAAGTATGCTTGCTAATGGTGCATTATACCAAATTGTGGTGTAGGGTTATCAATTTATTTTCTCATTCACTATTGACCCTTGTTTTCACTCTCTCTCTTCCACCTCCATTTCATCAACTATAATATTATTAAGAACATTACAACCATCATAGGGGAAATGTGAAGAGTTATAAGTAACAGTACAGGAAATCTGCATTTATTATTGGTAGTGGGTGATCTAGTTAATGATTGTCTATCTTATGTATGATTCGTCATATTTAAGATTCTGTACCAGATAGTATGCTATGGGTTGAACTGATCCCCTTTGCTCCACCAAAAAAATTATATGTTAAGATCTTAGCTTTCACTGCTCAGAATGTGAGCTTATTTGGAAATAGTGTTGATGCTGATGTAATTAGTTAGGGAGAGGTAATAGGGAGAGGTAATTAGGGAGAGGTCATACTGAAATACTTATGGGCCTTCCCTCATACCTCAGATGGTAAAAAAATTTGTCTGCAATGTAGGAGACCTGGGTTCAATTCTTGGTTTGGGAAGATCTCCTGAAGAAGAAAATGGCAACCCATTCCAGAACTGTTGCCTGGAGAATCCCATGGACAGTGCATCCTGACAGGCTACAATCCATAGGGTTGCAAGAATCGGACACAACTTAGTGATTAAACCACTCCTACCACCGTAGGCCCCGCTTCTATATCTGTCTTTATAAAAGGGGAAATTTGGATACAGCCATTTAGACAGGGAGAATGCCATCTACAAAAAAGAGACCTGCAACAGATCCTTCCCTTACAGAACTCAGAAGGAGCCAAATCTTCCCACAGATTGAGTTTGGACTTTTAGCCTCCGGAACTCAGAGACAACAAATTGCGGTTGTTTAAGCCACTTAGTTTGTGGAACTTTGTAACAGCAGACCTAGCAAACTAGCATGCATTTTATTATTGCATTTTTTAACATATATATATAGGGGTAGCTAAGTGATAAGTCAATATGCTTTTTAAAGAAGCATAAAGGTAAAGAATATGCTGTCTTCTATTCAGCATTATCGAGAACATAATACACTTGCTTGCAGCCTGGTGGCTCCAATTTGGATTGACACTTGTTAGTATGACATATCTATTTTACTTTATTATAGAGTACAGTCATAGATGTCTTCACATCATTGAGTCTAATTGTACTTTGAAATGTCTGAAGCAAATTAGATGACATTTTCCCAGGGTGAGTGAAAGCATGTGTATTGTGTCCAGAAAACTCTCTCTATGGTGCTCAGAAGCATTATCTGAGGATAAAAGATAGAACTGCCAACTCGATGGATCATCTCAGAAAAGCTTTCTTTTCACTGTGCCCATGACTGTCCAAAGAGGTTGAAAAATAGTGGATATTTATCTTCTTTACATGATCAGCCAATGTAATTAAATGGAAGTAATGACAGTTCCATTGTGTTAGATAGAATTTTAAATCAATATTACACTGTCACTTCACTTGATTCTTAAGCTTAAAAAAAAGCTTAGCTTTATGAAACCAATTTTGGGAACATCTTTTTTCTTTTACTTGAACTTTATGATGCAGATTTATACCCTAATTATTTAAACTTTATTAATACATAGACAAAAGATGTTGAAAATATGCTAGTGCCACATTTTAAAAGAAATTTACAGATAACGTAATCGTACTGCTTCTCCTAAATCACTTCAGTCCTGTCTGACTCTGTGCGACCCCATAGACGGCAGCCCTCCAGGCTCCCTGCATCCCTGGGATTCTCCAGGCAAGAACACTGGAGTGGGTTGCCGTTTCCTTCTCCAATGCATGAAAATGAAAAGTGAAAGTGAAGTTGCTCAGTCCTGTCCGACTCTTAGGGACCCCATGGACTGTAGCCCACCAGGCTCCTCTGTCCATGGGATTTTCCAGACAAGAGTACTGGAGTGGGGTGCCATTGCCTTCTCCATAATCGTACTACTCAAATTCAAAAAATATATTTAAAGTTATGAATTTTTATGTTTCTGCAAATGGAATATTGTAAGTTAAACAGTTATATTTACAAAACTTTAGACTAAAATTTAACTATTTTAAAACAAATAAATTATACATATATTTGCTAATTCTTAATTTGAAATGAAGATTATTTCTAATTTTCTGCTATCCCAGTTTCAAAATTTTACAATGCCCCTTTCATTTATTAAAACTTTCTTACTCTCTAATTTTCTCTCGGAAGATTGTTTTCAATAATCTATGATTCAAGCATCAAAATCTCAACTCAGGCCCCTTCCTTTCTCAGCACACAGAAAATAGTGAATAGAAAGAAAACATCTTCCTTTTTGTCCACTTTAAAGATTTATGACCTTTCCACTTTTTCCCCATAGGAAAAATATAAGACAGATTTCTGTTTATTAAGCACTATGTAATATTTCCATTCATTAAAATCAAAAAGTGTTAGTCCCCCAGACGAGTCCAACTCTGCAAACCCATGGACTATAGTCTGCCAGCCTCCTGTGTCCATGAGATATCCCAGGCAAGAGTACTAGAGTGAGTTGTTATTCCCTTCTCCAGGGGATCTTCCCTACCCAGGAATCGATCCCAGGTCTCCCACACTGCATGCAGATTCTTTACCATCTGAGTCACTAGGGAAGCCTAATATTTCCATTCATTAAAATCAAAATAATTGATTTTTCTATTTACTTTGTTTTGTAACCCTTGGATTTTGTATTTCCTTACTATTTTGCCTTCTTTCCCTTAGGGTCCTGATTATATTTGAGCAGTTCAGTGGTAAAGTTAAAGGCATGTTTATCAATATCATATTTCACAGTCTGGTCAGGAAAACATATGTACAAGGTATTTTAACAAAGTTAATATATAAGGAATTGATTTGGTTGTTGTTGTTCAATCCTTCTGTGGTGTCTAACTCTTTACCACTTCATGAACTGTATAGCACACCAGTCTTCCTGGTCCTTCACCATCTCCTGAAGTTTGCTCAAACTCATGTGTATTGAGTCTGTACAACCATCTCATTCTGTGCCATCCCCTTCTCCTCATGCCTTCAATATTACCCAGCATCAGGGTCTTTTCTAATGAGTCAGCTCTTCATATCAGGTGGCCAAAAGGATTGGAGTTTCATCTTCAGCATCATTCCTTCCAATGAATATTCAGGGTTGATTTCCTTTAGTGTTGACTGGTCTGATTTCCTTGCAGTCCAAGGGACTCTTTTCCAGCACCACATCTTTGCACCACAGTTTGAAAGCATCAGTTCTTCACGCTCAGTCTTTTTTATTGTCCAGCTCTCACATCCATACATGAGTACTGGAAAAAACATAGCTTTGACTTTATGGGCCTTTGTCAGCAATAATATCTCTGCATTTTAATGCACTGTCTAGGTTTGTCATTGCTTTTCTTCCAAGGAACAAGCGTCTTTTAATTTCATGGCTGCAGTCAAAGTCCACAGTGATTTTGGAGCCCAATAAATAAACTAGGTAGGCATGACCAAATTTAGGAAAAAAAAAAAAAAAGTGAAGGGAAGGAAAAGAAAAAAAAAAAAAAAACACATGACCGCATATAAATAGTGTAGAAAGCAGCTAAATCCCTAGGACTAGGACAGGCATCAGCAAACTATGGTTCTGGGCCAAATCCAGTGCTCTACCTAATTCTTAAGGCAGACCAAGAAATTTATATATATATATATATATATATATATATATATATATAATCTGTAAGTACCTACACATTCATTAATGTTAACTCTTAGGATTCAAAACTCAAAATATTTACTATCTGGGCTTTTAATAAAAAGTTTATCCAACCCTAAAGGATAGGAACAAAGGGAAAATGTGTTGTGATAAGGTCCAAGGAGTTGAGTCTTCTATATCTCTGCTAAAATCTCTGAGGACTTTGCCTTCAGGCTGTTTCTCAGAATGCCAAAAGAAATTGAAGACTAGAAATAACACTGTCTGGCCAGCTTAAGGGGCAACACTGAGAGGGATAATATGCAATTAGGAGTGGCACTTATTCCTTCCTCTGCCCTCGCTGGCTCTCTGTTCCTTCCTATTGGTGGTTTGTAGATGCCTAGCCCCAGCTTTATAATGCTTGGAGTTTGAATATATGGAGCTGAAAGACTACTGCTTATTAGCCAAGGTGGTGTACTAGATAGCTCTGAACTGTCTGACTAGAGGTGTGTTTTTGATTTAGGTGACATAACTTTCAAGACAGAGAGGAGCAATAAAGTATTCCTAAAGAAAACACCCCCAACACACCTGAATGTATTCAAATGTTTATTTACTCTTTGCTTTCATTCCAGGTCATGTATTTATTCTTACATTTAAATATTAGCACCCTATTGCTCACTCAGATCTCTGTGGTCTGTTTCGTTTATTCAGAGTAAGAATCTATTAACTTTCTACACAGCCTCTTTGCACAGGTGCAGTGTGAGAATGGTAACAAGCTTAAGTCAATGCTAACTGTCCCTGTGTGAGAAGGAAATAATTTCCATTTTCTTTTTCCTCAAGTCATTCATGCAGGTCAATCAAATTAAGAACTGATCATTACCTTAACCCATGCTTTTACCTTTAGAGGTATAAAGCAGTAATACAAATGAATGGAACAAACCATTATTTTTTTTTTTTCCATCCATCCCCTGAAGTGACTTAATGCCAATTCACGGTCTTGTTCTCTGTAAGTCACTGGGTAGATAGAGTATATAAAGGATGCAATCATAATAAATATTCTTGGATTATTGAATTTCAGGAAAATTTAAAAAGTCAAGCTGAATATTAGAACACTATCTTTGAGATTAGCAGAATGTATGACCAGAAGTTAATCGTAAAGTTAATCATTCACTTTCAATTCCTCTTGAGTTAGAGACCTGTTTCTCTATGATTGGTTTGGTAAGAGCAAAGGTTTGTTTTACATTTGATAGTTTGCTTTGATCTTACTATGTACAGTGACCTCTGGACTGAACTGATTATCCTTTGGAAATTTTTACACAATTTGAATCTTATTCATATTTTACACAATATGAATCATATACATATGGAGTAAATGTCTTGATAAATGAGCAAAAACAGCATAATGTTAATGAGTTAAAATGTGAACATTAAAGTGTTTAGAAAATCTAACAAAAAAGGGTCAAAAGACGTGTGCTAGTCCTCTAGGCTGCTGTAATGAAATAGTACAGACTGACTGGTGTAAAAGACAGAAATTTATTTTCTCACCATTCTGGAGACTGTAAGTTCAATATCAAGGTGCCAGGTGGGTTGGTGTCTGGTGAGACCTGACAAAGATTCTTTTATTGACCAAAAACCACTCAGAATCCTCTGAACTCTCTCAACTAGGCCAGACCTTTGGACTTCCACATTTATTTCTGTGTTCAATTTTATTATTTTTTTCTTTTTTCTTTAGTTTTTACTTTACAATATTGTATTGGTTTTGCAGTAGATCAACATGAATCCGCCATGGGTGTACACATGTTCCCTATCTTGAACCCCCCTCCGAACTCCCTCCCCATACCATCCCTCTGGTTCATTCCAGTGCACCAGCCCCAAGCATCCTGTATCCTGCATCAAACCTGGACTGGCGATTCATTTCTTATATGATATTATACATGTTTCAATGCCATTCTCCCAAATCATCCCACCCTCTCTCTCTTGCACAGAGTCCAAAAGACTGACTGTTCTATATATTTGTGTCTCTTTTATTCTCTCGCATACAGGGTTATCATTACCATCTTTCTAAATTTCATATATATGCATTAGTATACTATATTGGTGTTTTTCTTTCTGGCTTACTTCACTCTGTATAATAGGCTCCAGTTTCATCCACCTCATTAGAACTGATTCAAATGTATTCTTTTTAATGGCTGAGTAATACTCCATTGTGTATATGTACCACAGCTTTCTTATCCATTCATCTGCTGATGGACATCTAGGTTGTTCCATGTCCTGGCTATTATAGACAGTGCTGTGATGAACGTTGGGGTACACGTGTTTCTTTCCATTCTGGTTTCCTCGGTGTGTATGCCCAGTAGTGGGATTGCTGTGGCAGTTCTATTACCAGTTTGTTTGTTTGTTTGTTTGTTTGTTTTAAAGGAATCTCCACACTGTTCTCCTATAGTGGCTGTACTAGTTTGCATTCCCACCAACAGGGGAGGAGGGTTCCCTTTTCTCCACACCCTCTCCAGCATTTATTGCTTGTAGACTTTTGGATTGCAGCCATTCTGACTGGCATGAAATGGTACCTCATTGTGGTTTTGATTTGCACTTCTCTGATAATGAGTGATGTTGAGCATCTTTTCATGTGTTTGTTAGCCATCTGTACGTCTTCTTGGAGAAATGTCTATTTAGTTCTTTAGTCTATTTTTTGATTGGGATTTTTATTTTTCTGGAATTGAGCTACAGGAGTTGCTTGTATATTTTTGAGATTAGTTGTTTGTCAGTTGCTTCATTTGCTATTATTTTCTCCCATTCTGAAGGCTGTCTTTTCACCTTGCTTATAGTTTCCTTTGCTGTGCAGAAGCTTTTAATTTTAATAAGGTCCCATTTTTTTAATTTTTCCTTTTATTTCCAATATTCTGGGAGATGGGTCATAGAGGATCCCGCTGTAATTTATGTTGGAGAGTGTTTTGCCTATGTTCTCCTCTAAGAGTTTTATAATTTCTGGTCTTACATTTAGATCTTTAATTCATTTTGAGTTTATTTTTGTGTATGGTGTGACAAAGTGTTCTAGTTTCCTTCTTTTACAAGTGGTTGACCAGTTTTCCCAGCACCACTTGTTAAAGAGATTGTCTTTTCTCCATTGTATATTTTTGCCTCCTTTGTCAAAGATAAGGTGTCCAAAGCTGTGTGGATTTATCTCTAAACTTTCTACTTTGTTCCATTGATCTATATTTCTGTCTTTATGCCAGTACCATACTCTCTTCAAGACTGTGGCTTTGTAGTAGAGCTTGAAGTCAGGCAAGTTGATTCCTCCAGTTCCATTCTTCTTTCTCAAGATTGCTTTGGCTACTTGAGGTTTTTTTGTATTTCCATACAAATTGTGAAATGATTTGTTCTAGCTCTGTGAAAAATACCGTTGGTTGCCTGATAGGGATTGCATTGAATCTATAGATTGCTTTGGGTAGTCTACTCATTTTCACTATATTGATTCTTCCAATCCACGGACATGGTATATTTCTCCATCTATTAGTGTTCTCTTTGATTTCTTTCACCAGTGTTTTATAGTTTTCTATTTTTTGTTTTCTGATGAAATTCACTTGGATCTGTTTATTCCATATTAATGATAATTAGAAATATAAAAGAAAGAAGAAAAGTTGGATTTAGGCAGAATTATGAAGGAGGAGCCTGGTAGGCTGCCATCCATGGGGCCACTAAGAGTTGGATATGACTGAGCGCTTCACTCTCACTTTTAACTTTCATGCATTGGAGAAGCAATGGCAACCCACTCCAGTGTTCTTGCCTGGAGAATCCCAGGAACGGGGGAGCCTGGTGGGCTGCCATCTATGGGGTCACACAGAGTTGGACACGACTGAAGCGACTTAGCAACAGCAGCAGCAGCAGCATATACAGGTCTTTAGTTTCTTTAGGTAGATATATTCCTAAGTATTTGATTCTTTATTTTATTTTATTTATTTATTTTTAAGTTTTTTATTTTTTTAATTTTAAAATCTTTAATTCTTACATGCGTTCCCAAACATGAACCCCCCTCCCACCTCCCTCCCCATAACATCTCTCTGGGTCATCCCCATGCACCAGCCCCAAGCATGCTGCACCCTGCATCAGACATAGACTGGCGATTCAATTCTTACATGATAGTATACATGTTACAATGCCATTCTCCCAAATCATCCCACCCTCTCCCTCTCCCTCTGAGTCCAAAAGTCCGTTATACACATCTGTGTCTTTTTTCCTGTCTTGCATACAGGGTCGTCATTGCCATCTTTCTAAATTCCATATATATGTGTTAGTATACTGTATTGGTGTTTTTCTTTCTGGCTTACTTCGCTCTGTATAATCGGCTCCAGTTTCATCCATCTCATCAAAACTGATTCAAATGAATTCTTTTTAATGGCTGAGTAATACTCCATTGTGTATATGTACCACAGCTTTCTTATCCACTCATCTACTGATGGACATCTAGGTTGTTTCCATGTCTTGGCTATTATAAACAGTGCTGCGATGAACATTGGGGTACATGTGTCTCTTTCAATTCTGGTTTCCTTGGTGTGTATGCCCAGCAGTGGGATTGCTGGGTCATAAGGTAGTTCTATTTGCAATTTTTTAAGGAATCTCCACACTGTTCTCCATAGTGGCTGTACTAGTTTGCATTCCCACCAACAGTGTAGGAGGGTTCCCTTTTCTCCACACCCTCTCCAGCATTTATTGCTTGCAGATTTTTGGATCGCAGCCATTCTGACTGGTGTGAAGTGGTACCTCATTGTGGTTTTGATTTGCATTTCTCTAATAATGAGTGATGTTGAGCTTGCATGGTGAATAGAATTGTTTTCTTAATTTCTCTATTGTCTCATTATTAGTGTATAGTAATGCAAGGGATTTCTGTGTGTTGATTTTATATCTTGCAGCTTTAGTATATTCATTGATTAGCTCTAGTAATTTTCTGGTGGAATCTTTAGGGTTTTCTATGTAAAGGATCATGTCATTTGCAAACAGTGAAAGTTTTACTTCTTCCTTTCCAATTTGGATTCCTTTTATTTCTTTTCCTTCTCTGATTGCAGTAGCCAAAAATTCCAAAACTATGTTGAATAGTAGTGGTGAAAGTGGGAACCATTGTCTTGTTCCTGACTTTAGAGGAAATGCTTTCAATTTTTCACCATTGAGGATAATGCTTGCTGTGGGTTTGTCATATATAGCTTTTATTATGTTGAGGTATGTTACTTCTATTCCTGCTTTCTGTAGGTTTTTTTTTTTTTATCATAAATGGATATTGAATTTTGTCAAAAGCTTTCTCTGCATCTATTGAGATAGTCATATGGCTTTTATTTTTCAGTTTGTTACTGTGGTTTATTACATTGATTTGCAGATATTGAAGAATTTTCACATTCCTGGGATAAAGCCCACTTGCTCATGGTGTATGGTCTTTTTAATGTGTTGTTGGATTCTGATTGCTAAGATTTTGTTAAGGATTTCTGCAATCTGTGTTCATCAGTGATATTGGCCTATAATTTTCTGTTTTTGTGGCATCTTTCTCAGGTTTTCGTATTTCTCTCAGGGTGATGGTGGCCTCATAGAATGAGTTTGGAAGTTTACCTTCCTCTGCAATTTTCTGGAAGAATTTGAGTAGGATAGATGTTAGCACTTCTCTAAATTTTTGGTAAAATTCAGCTGTAAAGCCTTCTGGACCTGGGCTTTTGTTTGCTGGAAGATTTCTGATTACAGTTTCAATTTCTGTGCTTGTGATGGGTCTGTTAAGATTTTCTATTTCTTCCTGATTCAGTTTTGGAAAGTTGTACTTTTCTAAGAATTTGTCCATTTCTTCCACGTTGTCCATTTATTGGCATATAATTGCTGATAGTAGTCTCTTATGATCTTTTGTATTTCTGTGTTGCCTATTGTGATCTCTCCATTTTCATTTCTAATTTTATTGATTTGATTTTTCTCCCTTTGTTTCTTGATGAGTCTGACTAATGGTTTGTCAATTTTATTTACCCTTTCAAAGAACCAGCTTTTGGCTTTGTTGATTTTTGCTATCATCTCTTTTGTCTCTTTTGCATTTATTTCTGCCCTAATTTTTAAGATTTCTTTCCTTCTACTAAACCTGGTTTTTTTCATTTCTTCCTTTTCTAGTAGCTGTAGGGGTAGAGTTAGATTATTTATTTGACTTTTTCTTATTTCTTGAGGTATGTCTGTATGGCTATGAACTTTCCCCTTAGCACTGCTTTGGCATTGTCTCACAGGTTTTGCATTGTCGTGTTTTCATTTTCATTCATTTCTCTGCATATTATGATTTCTTTTTATGATTTTTTCTGTGATTTGTTGGTTATTCAGCAGCATGTTGTTCAGCCTCCATATGTTTGAATTTTTAATAATTTTTCTCCTGTAATTGAGATCTAATCTTACTGCATCATGGTCAGAAAAGATGCTTGGAATGATTTCAATTTTTTTGAATTTATCGAGGCTAGATTTATGGGCTAGGATGTGATCTATCCTGGAGAAGGTTCCATGTGCACTTGAGAAAAAGGTGATATTCATTGTTTTGTGGTGAAATGTCCTATAGATATCAATTATGTATAACTGGTCTATTCCATTATTTAAAGTTTGTGTTTCCTTGTTAATTTTCTGTTTAGTTGATCTATCCATAGCTGTGAGTGGGGTATTAAAGTCTCCAACTATTGCTGTGTTATTTTTAATTTCCCCTCAAAAGAGCAATCCAAGAAGAAGATATAGCAATTATAAATATATATGCACCCAACATAGGAGCACCACAATATTTAAGGCAAATGCTAACAAGTGTGTTCAGTTTTAGCAAGAATCCTACTGTCAGTTTAACCAGATGCCCACCTCTACCCTCAATATCTGATCACTTTCAATATCTAGTTGGGTTCATTATCCTTGATTATAGCCCAGGAGAAGTCTGATCACCCTGGTCTGCCTTCAGTAAGAATCCTGGTAACACAGTGTAGCTAAAACCTCTCTTATTCCTGGTGTTTCTCTTAGTATTCCTTAGTGTTCTCTTAATATTCTTGGTGTTTCATCTCTGAATCCCACTACTTTGTCTATGCTCTCTTTGGAGTTGACTTCAAAATTCTAAGGCAGCAGTCCCTACATCTATTGCATTAGTGTCTCCTTGAACAAAGTCCACCTGGCCATTTTGAACAAATGTCGTGAATATATATATATATATATATATATATATATGGGCTTCCCTGATGGCTCAGAGGTTAAAGCATCTGCCTGCAATGCAGGAGACCTGGGTTCAATCCCTGGGTCGGGAAGATCCCCTGGAGAAGGAAATGGTAACCCACTCCAATATTCTTGCCTGGAGAATCCCATGGACAGAGGAGCCTGGTGGGCTACAGTCCACGGGGTCGCAAAGAGTTGGACATGACTGAGCAACTTCACTTATCACACACACACACACACACACACACACATATATATAATTTTTTTTTCTTCAACAGGTCTCTCCTCTTGGATTGCAAATGTCCACCTTCACTGTATACTCATATGACCTCTTTGAGTGTATGAAGGGAAAGAGAGAGAAAGTGAGCACTCTGATGTCTGTTCTTATAAAAACATTAATCCCATCGGGTCAGGGGCCCACCCTAATAACTTCATTTAGCATTAATTACTTCTTTATAGGCTCCATCTCCAAATAAAGTCAAACTGGGGGGTTAGGATTTCAACATACAAATCTTGCAGGGACACAAACCTTCAGTCTATTATCAAATGGATAGCTGTGGAGACTTATATGATGTCTAGTGTGTAGTCACATGTTTGAGCTTCATTAAAATTAAAACCTCACTTCTCTCCAAGATTAGCCTGCTTCTTATTAAAAAAAAAAAAAAAACTAAAATAGGAAGAAAAGGTGTAATCACTTTTATTCTGATCATCAGTGTTGCTTTTCTTCTACATCCAGCCTCACTTCATTTCAGCCTCATTTTCTGATTTCTCCAGGGTTGGAATGAGGAGGAACCGGGATGAAAAAAGAGTCAGGAAAAGTTTTATTTACTTAACAGTGACATGAACACGTGTCATTATCTTATAGCCAAGAGAGATATTTTTAGCTAAATTTCCTTTGGGTTGGATTTGTGGACTTTTCAGAGACTATCATTATAGGTCGCTGCGCTATAGATTCTTTCACATGTTTCTTCTTCTCCCTCACTGCTAACATTCTGTTCTCCATGTCTGATTTATGATAATAGATCTCATGCATATGTTCTCTTTTGTAGCTTTACCAGGTGACTCTCTTGAGAAAATCTCTTTATGACAGTTCCAGGACAGTTCCCTCTGTTGCCTATTTCTAGATGGAATATGCTCTGGTATCTTGTGTCCAGTTAAAGACTGTCTCTTACACAGCCATCTCAGTCAATTGGATGGCCATCCAGCATCTTCTTGGGGCTTCAGGCTCCTTTAGGCCTATCTAAGGATCAGCCATTGTATTCTTCTAATCCTCAGATGTTAAGGGAAATAGATGAAACTCTCTGAATGGTCTCCTAAAGGTCTTTGTAGTGGGCTGCAAATGATGTGGAAGCATCATTCTGTGGAACAGCTGCTATGAAAGGGGCGACACACCATACTAACAATTCCCTCCAAAGAACTTCTCTGCCTATTTGCCTCTTTAGCTTTTCCACTTTTGTACACTCTAAGATGAGTGCCTAAATGTTGCAAACTAATATTTGAACACCTTTTCATTTATTCTTTCTCAAGTGGTCTGGAAAAAACCAAACATTGGGTTTACAACCTCAAGGTCCTATTTTTTGGAACATTCAGAATTGTCAGTAGCAATCCCATTTGATGTCCTAGTATAATACAGGAAGGATTATAAGAGAAGTGTCAGAGAACCACAGATAATGCAGACAAAATTTTTAAATCATTTATAACACTTTCTTAAATCAGCTCATTACTAATTGTTGGCCAGGAAACAACTTTTCTAAACAATATATATATATATATATATATAAATTTGATTTGTAATTATCAAGTCTTTTATACTGGCAACTGAATGAATGGAATTATTTTTTCCTATTTCAGGGCATAGAGAACTATGTTAAGTATTTCTTCTGAATCAACACACTGTATAATTAATTGCATGTGAAACATATCATTCAGTTGAGAATTAGTTTATGTTTTCAAAGGTTTTCTTGGGCTGAAATTGATCATACATATTTCATACTATTTTGAATTTGTAAACTTTTGCATTTGGTATAATTTAGTCCAACTGTATTATAAAATGAATACCAGATATTATCTTGAGGCAAACTAAGGGAAAAGTGCATTATCTGGTAAACTGGAATGTTAAGTCATTAATCATATTCTTCTTCATAATTTTTTTTGAAGGCAGATTGCTTGCATTCAAGTCTCATAGAAAGGCTTATAAGTCATAGCCATATTTAAAGTGAGAAAACTGGTCATATTTAATATTTGTTTAAATTCTCTCAGTCTTCATCTATTCTCCTTCAACCTTAATTTCATGTACTCTAGAGGCTAGAAAGTTAGAAAAAAACAACCAAAATGACTTTCCCAAATTTCCCTGAAGCTAAGGTTCTACAAGTAGATGCACTCAGAGTTCAGTTCAGTTCAGATGCTCCATCGTGTCTGACTCTTTGCGACCCCATGGAGACTGCAGAACACCAGACTTCCCTGTCCAGAACCAACTACTGGAGTATACCCAAACTAAAATGTCCATTGAGTCAATGATGCCATCCAACCATCTCATCCTCTGTCATCCCCTTCTCCTCCTGCCCTTAATCTTTCCCAGCAACAGGGTATTTTTCTTATGAGTCAGCTCTTTGCATCAGGTGGCCAAAGGATTGGAGTTTCAATTTCCACATCAGTCCTTCCAATGAACACTCTTGACTGATCTCCTTTAGGATGGACTGGTTGGATCTCAATGCAGTCCAAAGAAATTTAAAGAGTATTCTCCAACACCACACTTCAAAAGCATCAAATCTTTGGTGTTCAGCTTTCTTTATAGCCCAGCTCTCACATCCGTACATGACTACTGGAAAAACTATAGCTTTGACTAGACAGACCTTTGGTAACAACGTAATGTCTCTGCTTTTTAATATGCTCTCTAGCTTGGTCACATCTTTTCTTCCAAGGAGCGAGAGTCCTTTAATTTCATGCCTACAGTCACCATCTGCAGTGATTTTGGAACTGAAGAAAATAAAGTCTGTCACTGCTTCCACTGTTTGCCCGTCTATTTGCCATGAAGTGATGGGACCAGATGCCATGATCTTAGTTTTCTGAATGTTGAGCTTTAAGCCAACTTTTTTACTCTCCTCTTTCACTTTCATCAAGAGTCTCTTAAGTTCTTCTTTGCTTTCTTGCATAACAGTGGTGTCATCTGCATATCTGAGGTTATCGGTATTTCTCTCAAATCAAGCACAAACTTGATTCCAGCTTGTGCTTCTTCCAGCCCAGCGTTTCTCCTGAGGTACTCTGCATATAAGTTAAATAAGCAGGGTGACAATGTACAGATTGACGTACTCTTTTCCCAATAAAGAACCAGCCTGTTGTTCCATGTTCATTTCTAACTGTTGCTTCCTGACCTGCACACAGATTTCTCAACAAGTAGGTCAGGTGGTCTGGTATTCCCATCTCTTTAAGAATTTTCCACAGTTTGTTGTTATCCACATAGTCAAAGGCTTTGGCATCATCAGTAAAACAGAAGTAGATGTTTCTCTGGAACTCTCTTGCTTTTTGATGACTCAGGGGATGTTGGCAAATTGATCTCTGGTTGCTTTGCCTTTTCTAAAAGCAGCTTGAACATCCGGAAGTTTACGGTTCAGTTATTGCTGAAGTCTGGCTTGGAGAATTTTGAGCATTACTTTGCTAGCGTATGAGATGAGTGCAATTGTGTGGTAGTTTGAACATTCTTTGGCATTGCCTTTCTTTTGTATTGGAATGAAAAATGACCTTTTCTAGTCCTGTGGCCGCTGCTGAATTTTCCAAATTTGCTGGCATATTGAGTGCAGCACTTTCACAGCAGCATTTTTTAGGATTTGAAATAGCTCAACTGGAATTCCATTACCTCCACTAGCTTTGTTAGTAGTGATGCTTCCTAAGGCCTACTTGTCTTTGCATTCCAGGATGTCTGGCGCTAGGTGAGTTATCATACCCTCATGATTATCTGGGTAGTGAACTTTTATTATTATTATTTTTATTTTGGTAGTTCTTCTGTGTATTGTTTCCACGTCTTCATGAAATCTTCTACTTCTGTTAGGTCCATGCCATTTTTCTCCCCTATTGTGCCCATCTTTGCCCATGACCATTGGGCATGAACTATTGCCCATGAACTATTCCCTTGGTATCTCTAATTTTCTTGAAAAGATCTCTAGTCTTTTCCATTCAATTGTTTTCCTCTATTTCTTTGCATTGATCAATGAGGAAGACTTTCTTATCTCTACTTGCTATTCTTTGGAACTCTGCATTCAAATGGATATATCTTTCATTTTCTCCTTTTGCCTTTCACTTCTCTTCTTTCACAACAATTTGTAAGGTCTCCTCAGACAACCATTTTGCCTTTTTGCATTTCTTTTTCTTGGGGCTGTTCTTATCCTTGCCTCATGTACAATGTCACAAACCTCTGTCCATAGTTCTTCAGGCACTCTGTCTATCAGATCTAATCCCTTGAATCTATTTATCACTTCCACTGTATAATTGAATGGGATATGAAATAGGTCACACCTGAATAGTCTAGTGGTTTTCCCTACTTTCTTCAGTTTAAGTCTGAATCTGGCAATAGGAATTTCATGCCCTGAGCCATAGTCAGCTCCTGGTCTTGTTTTTTGCTGACTGTATAGAGCTTCTCAATCTTTGACTCTACACATGGACATCACCAAATGGTCAA
This sequence comes from Capra hircus, assembly GCF_001704415.2. Classification (NCBI taxonomy): domain Eukaryota; kingdom Metazoa; phylum Chordata; class Mammalia; order Artiodactyla; family Bovidae; genus Capra; species Capra hircus. Next base: position 53,796,341 of record NC_030809.1, on the reverse strand, counting down.
TACAGAAATCAGATTGATTATATTCTTTGCAGCCAAAGATGCATTCACTTGAGACCTGTAAACAGAAAAGAGTTTGTGTCTTTTGGTTCTTCATCTTCTGAAAGAGGTATGATGGGTATTCTGGAAATTGGGTGTTCATTTCACAGGCAACTGCTGTCTGGAGCTGTAGGGCAGGAGTTATAGCAATGCTATTAGAGTTTCTTCTGGCTCTTTCTTGCTGCATATAATCTAAGTCTTGTTCTCTGGTCTACATCTTTAAATTAAACACCTATCTTAAATTTGCAAGAACCAATTTTTCTCTCTGCAGCTAAGAGTTCAGGCAGCAATTAAGACAGAGGTCACAGTAAATGTGATAAGGAATTGGTGGTTTTCTAACTTGAATGGGTTTAGAGGCAGTGAAGTTAGGATTAGAAGAGGAAACATTGTGTCAAAATACATTGTTAAAATTGTTTTTGGAGTCACCTGGAAAGATGGGTGGAGAGAAGAAAAATCTTTTAAAGAGAAAGTAGATACTATTACAGGGCAGTTTAGACGCCATACAATATTCAACATTATGGAGTGGTTGATTCCTTCTTACTGGAAAAGATAGTGAAATGAGAATTTAAAGATTTTAATTCATAAGTTCAAATCTTTGTCAAATGGTCACTAAGCTTTTATGACTCCTTTAAATGTAACTTATATCTTGTAGTTGCATATATGAAATTAGTAAAAATTTAGGTTTAAAATTCCCATTATTGCCAAGCAAAGATAAAACTTAGGTTTAAAATGCAGGAAACTTGGGAGAATTGGGGTAGCTCCAAAAAGTAAAAACAAATCTCACTTAAACTTCATGCCAGTAAAGGCAATAAACTTTTCCACCTCTTGAAATATTAAGGCTGTCTTTTCCTTTCATTAAACTACAGCTTAAATGCTTCCATGTAATATATTTTCTTCTGATAACTTTTCCCTTTCACTCTTAGGCTGCAAGATCTATTCCCAGAACCAGATTCCTATATGCTTTAGCACGTCAGAAACTTAAGATTATACAGTATGATAAATAAGTAGTATGGATGTAATGCACAACATAATTATAGTAAACCTACTGTATGCTATATGTGCAGATGGTTAACAGAGTAAATCCTAAGAGTTCTCATCAAAAGGAAAATGTTTTTCTGCTTCTTTAGTTTTGTATCCATACGAGATGATGATATCTACTAAACTTATTGTGATAATAATTTGATGATGTATGTAAGTCAAATCACTATGATATACATCTTAAACTCATACAGTGCTGTATGTTATGTCTCAACAAATCTAGAAGATAAATAAATTTTTAAAAATCTAGAAGGAAAAGATTATACAATTGTTGCTGTTCAGTCCCTCAGTCATGTCCAAATCTTTGCAACCACATGGACTGCAGCATGCCAGGCTTCCCTGTCCTTCATCATCAGCCAGAGTTTGCTCAAACTTATGTCCACTGAGTCAGTGATGCTATCCAACCATTTCATCCTCTGCTGTCCCCTTCTCCTGCCTTCAGTGTTTCCCAGCCTCATGGTCTTTTCCAAGGAGTCAGTTCTTCACATTATGTGACCAAAGTATTGGAGTTTCAGCTTCAGCATCAGTCCTTCCAATGGATATTCAGGACTGATTTCCTTTAGGATGGACTGGTTGGATCTCCTTGCAGTTCAAGGGACTCTCCAGAGTCTTCTCCAACACCACAGTTTGAAAGCATCAACTCTGAAGTGCTCAGCCTTTTTTGTTGTCCAGCTCTCACATCCATACATGACTACTGGAAAAACCATATCTTTGACTATACAGACCTTTGTATGCTAAGTAACATCTCTGCTTTTTAATACATTGTCTAGGTTTGTCCCTTATGCAATAGATTATATTATAAGCATTTTCAAATATTTATAAAATAATAATTTAAGAATGTGTATGAAGATATATACTTATTACATCAGATAGATAAGGGAAGATATTTTTATATTGACTAACATATTTATATAGGTGAACTGAATAGAAATTTGTTTCAGTCAACATATTAACTGAAACAGCTGTAAATAGCTGTAACTGTAGTTTTCTTTTGATTAGTTGCCTTATAACCTGGATTCAGTGATGTCTATTTAAATAGTTGAGATGCCAGAAATTCCTTGGTTTTATATAGAGTAAATTAGCAAAATATATATGCATATAGCATAGATAATATAAAGGGGAGTCCTGCCAAGGCCAGGTAACAATGTGTCAACTACAAAGAATAGTTGTCTTTAAAGACAGTATAGGCCTTAAAAATAGTGTGAGCAGCAGGGATGTTTTTACAGGGACTAATTGAAATTATATGTTTTAGCAACCCAAAATGTAGATTAGATCTTTTACTCTTATTTTGATCTATATAACAAAAAAAGAAAACTGTACATTTAGATAAGAAGACCTAATAGGTGTCATAAGGAGAGAATTCATGTGCCCTCACTTAATTCTAATATTTGAATCTTTTACAATAATCATGACTCCACTAGCATCATGTCATGTTGTACTAGAAGTACTTGTGTGAGGAAATGGAGCCCATGAAAGCACTTAGACAACCCTCAACATTTCATAAAAATATGATTAATATGATAACACATTACCAGATCCATTTAACCGTTCTCTGTTTCCCCTTAAATTAGCTATTGCCACTGATGTCTAAATTTTACTTCTCTCAAAGGCTTTACTGTGATTGATAACACCTCCTCTATTGGCTCCTGATTATTCGTTAGTGAATCACCAGGTATTTATTTCACTAATTTGCCAAATGTGGCTCTAACTCTTTGATCATAAACTGAATGTGCCACCTACTTTTTCTTTCTCAATAAAGTGTCAGCTAATGAATGGCAAGCTTTTAATTTCCAGCCACTTTCAATTTCCAGCTAATAAAATGCCAAGCTTTCAATTTGCTAAAAATCTATAGGCACCTCAGTAAGATATAGAATGTATTTCCCCCAAAATTATATGTTGTAGATATAATCTTCAATGTGATTTTATTTAGTTGTGGGACCACTAGGAAGTAGTTAAATTTAGATGATGTCTTGAAGGAAAGAGCCCTATAATGAAATTAGCATTGTTACCAGAAGAAGAACAGACCAGAGTTCTCTCTCTCTGCCAGTGAGGATACAGCGAGAAGGTGGCCATCTGCTAGCCAGATAGAGAGCTCTCACCAAAAATGGAGTATTTCAGCACTTTGATATTGGACTTTCCAATCTCCAGAAGTAGGAGGAAAGTCTGTTGTTTAAGACTCCCAGTCTACATATTTTGCTACAATTGGCTGGATAGACTAAGAAATTCAAATGACCTTTTTTATTTTCACAATGAAAATCCTAAAGGGCTTTAATAATGTAATTTAAGACTTACTCCTATGGGAAACATTGCTCAGTCTCCGATATTGGTTGGAAAAAAGTGGTGAAGGAAATATTAAAGTTGTGCTTTTAGTTTCTCCACCTTGTTAAAATTTATAGTATGTGTTTCTCTTAGTTACAAAAGTTGCATAACTAGAATTTGGGAAACACAGGAAAGTATAGAGGCAGATATTCCATAATAAATATTTTCTATATTGTGTTAGTTTATTTCCTTAAATTAATTATTCAGTTCAGTTCAGTTCAGTTCAGTTCAGTTCATTCGCTCAGTCGTGTCCGACTCTGTGACTCCATGAATGGCAGCACATCAGGCCTCCCTGTCCATAACCATCTCCCGGAGATCACTCAAACTCACGTCCATCGAGTCGGTGATGCCATCCAGCCATCTCATCCTCTGTCGTCCCCTTCTCCTTCTGCCGCCAATTACTCCCAGCATCAGAGTCTTTTCCAATGAGTCAACTCTTTTTTTTTTTTTTTTTTAAATTTTATTTGGCTGTGCCAGTTCTTTGTTTCGACATGTGGGCTCTTTAGCTGTGGCATGTGAGATCTAGTTCCCTGACCAGGAATTGAACCCAGGGCCCCTGCTTTGGGAGCGTGGAGTCTTAACCACTGAACCATCAGGGAAGTCTCCAATGAGTCAACTCTTCACATAAGGTGGCCAAAGTACTGGAGTTTCAGCTTTAGAATCATTCCTTCCAAAGAACACGCAGGACTGATCTCCTTTAGAATGGGCCGATTGGATATCCTTGAAGTCCAAGGGACTCTCAAGAGTCTTCTCCAACACCACAGTTCAAAAGCATTAAATGCATATATAATATAAAATGATATATATATGCATTATATGTGCATGTGAAGTTTGTATTATATATATATTCTTTTATAACAATAGTTTCATATATGTTTTACATTTGTTATTTTATTTTATTTTTTGGAGGGGGGGGCAAGGAGGGCATGTCAACTCACTCCAGTAATCTTGCCTGGAGAATCCTATAGACAGAGGAGCCTGGTGGGCTATAGTCCATAGGGTTACAAACACTCAGATGTGACTGAAGCGACTTAGCATGCACTCACTTCTCTTTTTAGCTTGAAACTTTCAAATAACTATTATATATTCTTTGAAACCAATTTTTTAGTAAATACACTATGTCATGTCACCATATCGATAAACAATAACTTATTTAACAAATCTGAATTAGAGAAGTCATTAAGTTTACCTGGATGTGAGTACTTGTTTAATAGATGTAATATGAAAAGTTACACTTCAGCAGTATTTTTCAACACATGGTTGAAATTTACTGAAATTTCAGGCTTTATTTATGTGAAATATGTATAATTTTCACTGTATTCATTTTTGTGAGTTGACATACATTAAATTGAATATATTTAGTGTAGAGTACGTGCTCAGTAGCTCAGTTGGTCTGACTCTTTGTGACCCCATGGACTGTAGCCCACCAGGCCTCTCTGTCCATAGGTTTGCCAGCAGGAATACTGGAATGAGTTGCCATTTCCCTCTCGTTAGGATCTTCAAAACCCAGGGATTGAACCCCTGTCTTTTGCATGAGCAGATGGATACTTTACCACTGAGCCACCTAGGAAATCCACATATAGTGAAGAGGAGTCTTCAGACAGATTATTCTTTATGTATTTAAGGATACATGTTGTTCTATTTCTTCCAAAACGCAGTGCCTTCGTGCAGAATTTCCTCGTTTGTATTGTGCTTTACTTCCTAGACTTATTTCTTCATTTCTTTTTAACATGATGTATTTCCTTGATACTTTTGTTATTGTGTAAAATTTATTCCTAGCTGCCTTTCTATTCATTTTTATCTTGCTTATGGTAAATGTAGTAAGCTACATCCAGAGTTATGAAGATAATGATCATTATGGTGACAACAACAATATCAGTGTAATTCTGATTCTTTATATCTTACTGGTATCCAGATTTTCCCCTGAACACATTGTAGATTCTTTTTCATAGTTGTGTGATTTAGGAATTGATAAGGAGGTTGCAGCAAAGAAAAAAAAAAAAAATTTGAGTGGGACTGAGTGCTACTAATCAAGTGCCTAACGGCATTGCCTTTTTCCTTCTCATTTTTTTATTTGTTTCTAGCTATTCTGAATAATTGAGAACTGACCACTAAAACTAAGGAAGCTTGTGTGTGTTTATTTTCTACTTTTGCAAATTTTTACATGTTATTGTAGTTCTAATTTTTCAAAACAGATTGATAAGCAGCATTTGTCTCTAAAACTATTCTATTTTATTGCTGTATTTTTAATTAGAAGTAAGTTTTATACATCTGTTTTTTGTTCTTGTTTAGTTGCTAAGTTGTGTCCAACTCTTTTGTGACCTCATGGACTGTAGCTCACCAGGTTCCTCTGTCTGTTGGATTTCCCAAGCAAGAATGCTGGAGTGGGTTGCCACCTCCTTCTCTAGGGGATCTTCTTGCCTTCATGTGACTGAATCCATGTTTCTTGCATTGGCAGGTGGATTCTTTACTATTATGCCACAAGGGAAGCCCTTCTATATATCTATCAGTTCAGTTCAGTTCAGTTGCTTAGTCGTGTCTGACTCTTTGCGACCCCATGAATCTCAGCACGCCAGGCCTACCTGTCCATCACCAACTCCAGGAGTTCACTCAAACTCACATCCATCAAGTCGGTGATGCCATCTAGCCATCTCATCCTCTGTTGTTTGCTTCTTCTCCTGCCCTCAATCCCTCCCAACATCAGAGTCTTTTCTGATGAGTCAACTCTTCACATGAGGTGACCAAAGTACTGGAGTTTCAGCTTTAGCATCATTCCTTACAAAGAACATCAGGGCTGATCTCCTTCAGAATGGACTGGTTGGATCTCCTCGCAGTCCAAGGAACTCTCAAGAGTCTTCTCCAACTCCACAGTTCAAAAGCATCAATTCTTCAGTGCTCAGCTTTCTTCACAGTCCAACTCTCACATCCATCCATGACCACTGGAAAAACCATAGCCTTGACTAGATGGACCTTTGTTGGCAAAGTAATGTCTCTGCTTTTCAATATACTATCTAGGTTAGTCATAACTTTCCTTCCATAACTTTTAATTTCATGGCTGCAGTCACCATCTGCAGTGATTTTGGAGCCCCCAAAAATAAAGTCTGACACTGTTTCCATGTTTCCCCTTCTATTTCCCATGAAGTGATGGGACCAGATGCCATGATCTTTGTTATATATCTATAGTCATCACCAATTTTTAATATTTTGCATTCTCACACCTCTTTATACTTTTTGTTCACCAATCTTAATAGAGGTTTATTATTGTTGAATTTTTTATAATACTTTTATTTTGTGTTTCAGTTTAGAATTTTTAGGCTCGTCTTTATCATTTCTTTAATTTCCTTTCTTTAAGTTTGCTCTGCAGTTATTTCTCCGAATTTTTGAGTTGCATCCTGAGACCATCACTCTAGGTGCATTATTAATGGGAGAGTTAATTTGAGTTAATTTTTAATTTGAGAATGAGTACTATTTTACCAAGTTAATTTTGATTTTCTTTTGGTACCTTTTCTCATAATCCTTCTCCTTATATTCTTCAAAGTTCAGCAATGGATTTAATTGATGTTAGATTTAATAAAATGTTAGTTGCTCAGTCGTGTTCACCCTTTGTGACCCCATGGACTGTAGCCTGCCAAGGTCCCTCTGTCTGTGGAATTCTCTAGGAAAGAATACTGGATTGGGTATCCATTCTCTTTGCCAGGGGATATTCCTGATCCAGAGATCGAACCTGGGTTTCCTGCACTGCAGGCAGATTCTCTACCATCTGAGCCACCAGGGAAGTCCATTGATTTAATAGAATAAGACTTTTAGGTGATTAATAGCAAATGCAATTGATTTTTAAGTCTATTTGGCTTACATGTTTGTAAGCCTCAATTTATAATTTAACCCATTTCAATTATGCTTCTACCATTACAACTCAGCCAGTATGCTCATGTATAATGGGTAAGTTATTTTCTTAACAGAATATTAAAACTCCATTTCCATTTCTTAAAACATTTACTCCATTGGTTTCCATCTATCACAATTTTTGTTTTTGTTGTATGGAACTATCCTCTCCTTTTTCACCCTCCTGCTGCCTCTTCTATGTTTATGTGTAATTGCTCCTTGGTAGTTGATCTCAGACCCTTATTCACTTCTTGCTGTGCATATTTTTAATTTAGTTTACCTATTGATAAGGCTCAAAATAGATCTGTAAACGAATCTGCAATTTGTTCTTGCTGACAGGTCTTATCTTCTGAACTGCAGACTCTTCAAGCTGATCCTTCCCTTAACATTGTCCTTTGGTTGCCTGCAGTATTACTGCCTGTTACAGGCAAGTTACTATTTTTTTTATTTTCCCTAAATAACTCTTGCATACATTCTTTATTATTGACGTTTAGGCAATTTGCCACAGTGTATGTTGGTTTTGTTATTCATGTTTCTTTCTCCACCCCTACCCCCCGAATCCCTGCCTCTAGTCCATATATTCTGGCATTGAATCAATTATTTCAGGAAAACTTCCTTCAGTTGTTAAGTAATTGGCTTCAAAGCCATGTGTAAAATTCTGTAACTTTACTCAAAGTTGCTTAAGTAACCTATGTAATTGCTTAATAGGAAAAATCTCAAATTATTTGCTCTGGTATTTTCAGGGCAGGGATTTATGCCCATATTTAAAAAGCACATGGGCGATTATGGTAGAACTACTGGAATGTCCATGTCACAGTTTCTGTTGGTGGAGACTTCCAGAAAACTATGAGAGTGATGATCCTCATTCCAAAGTACATTGTTATACATGGATAAAACAGTGTTAGAACTCAGTGCTGGAGTATTAAATGTTATATTCTACTAATTTTAAAGCTGAACTGGTTCCTGAGATTAGACTTTCAATCAAATTTCCACAATATAATCACAGACATTTTACAAGAGTGTCGTTTGACTAATCCATTAGCCGTGTACAAATTAACACAATTGTTTATAAGGTATTAAATACATTACAAAGCCTAACATGTTTGTTATGCTCCATAATCATAGCACCTGTTAAACAGCCCACCACAGCTGTACTTTCTGCAGATTACAGGCCATTAGGCAAGTTGCACAGTACCTTTATTTTATAACCTAATTTCTTTTCTTTTGGATGAGACTTTCTGGATCATAAAATGAGAATTTTTTCATAGCTCTTCCCTGATTGAGATGAGGAGAGTGATTTTTAAATTATTAGAATGCTCAGGTACAACTTGCAGATGCTGTGGTAAAATGCAGTAGTATAATATTTCAGTAACTTGTAATCTGATTGAAGATTTTTTCTGTCCTTTGAAGCTAGATATCTTTAGATTCATCATGATCTTTGCGGGATAATTTTTGAAGAAAAGTTGAGAGCAAAACTATAGAGTAAGGAAACATAAAGACCCTTATTAAAAGACTTTTTCAGAGTCCAGACAGTTGCCAAATGGAAGAAACATCTGGCATCTATTTCATTCCCTCATTAATTTTTTAAGCACTTACAGGTTGTCTAAATCATCAAAACCCTTTGTGTATGCAGGCACATACATAGGAAATTACCCCTTAGGGTAATAAAGAATATAAAATAAATGAGGCAATTTATTCACTTATTCAAGATTCAGTATTTCAGAGCATTAGGTATTCTTCTAGGTACTGGCAATAAAACAATGAGAAAGTCTAACTTCCTAACTTGGGCCTTGGTCTCATGGAGCTTACAGTTACTTGGGGAAGGCAGAATTTAATTAAATGTACCAGAAAAATAAAATAAAATAAAAGCAGTAATGCTTCACACACACACACACACACACACACACACACACACACACACACACAAATCTAGCATTATAAGCAGATAATATTGGAGAAGAGTATGTGGAGGAAAGAGAAAATATTAGAGTATTCTGGGGAAAGAATGATACACAGTTACAGTAATTCTCTGGAAAGGACTGTACAGAAAACATTAGGAACATTGAAAGAATGCTAGTATGGCTGGAATACAGAACCAAGGGGAAAGATTGCAATGGCTTAGTCACCCCCATCTCATCCCTACACCTCATCTCAGAGCACTGAGCTCATCTCCCTGTGTTATACAGCAGCTTCCCACTAGCTATGGTAGCATATATATTAATATGTCAGTACTACTCTGTCATTTTTTTCCCATCTTTTCCTTCCCATGCTACATCCATAGTCCATTCTCTATGTCTGTATCTGCATTTCTGCTTTGCAAATAGGTACATTGTACCATTTTTCTAGATTCTGTATATATACCTTGATATATGATACTTGTTTTCCCCTTTCTGACTTACTTCACTTTCTATCACAGACTCTAAGTTCATTCACTTCACTAGAACTGACTCAGTTTCATTGCTTTTTATGGTTGAGTAATATTCCATTGTATATAAGTATGAAGACTTCTTTATCCATTCATCTGTCAGTGGACATATAGGTTGCTTTCATTTCCTGGATATTATAAATAGTGCTGCAATGAAAACTGGGGTAGTATGTTTTTAATTTATGGTTTCTCAGGGTGTATGTCCAGAAGTGGGATTGCTGAGTCATAGAGCAGTTTTATTCTTAGTTTATTAAGGAATCTCCATATTGTTCTCCATAGTGACTGTATCAATTTACATTCCCAACAACAGTGCAAGAGGGTTGCCTTTTCTCCACATCTTCTCCAGCACTTATTGTTTATAGATTTTTTTGATGATGGCCATTCTGGTGGATATGAAGTGAGACCTCATTCTAGTTTTGATTTGCATTTCTCTAATAATGAGCAATGCTGAGCATTTTTTCATGTGTTTGCTGGACATCTGTATGTCTTCTTTGGAGAAATGTCTGTTTAGGTCTTCCACTCGTTTTTTCTTTTTTTTCATGTAACCCACAAATAGAACCCTTCTTCAAAAAAAACAACGAAGACCCATTGGAAAATGGTACTATAAGAGTGAAAAACATTTGAATTATCAGAGAACATTTACAACATACTATACCATTCAAAGTATTATGAGGTGTCAGTAATTGACAACTGTGTTCCTTGACTGGGTTGGTAACTAGTAGGTTGACAAAGGAGAGTGGCAGAAGGTGATCAAGATATCATCTATCATCTTTGTTAATGGTAAAGCCATAGGGATGCTCATGATTATCTCTGGCCAAATGGCTTAGGAAAACTATACTCAAAAGTGAGTAATGATAATTACTGTGCTAAAGGCAAAGCTGTATATCACCAAGGGAGATAGGAGGTTGAATAGACTGTAAAAGCTAAACTAGTGAATTAGCAACAATATATGCTCTCTACAGACAGTCGTATACCAAAAAAGAAGAAGGAATAGGGAGTGGTTCAGTCATGTTTGCTTGCTGTTTCTCTTTCAAAGATGAGATATTCCTCATTCCTTAAAGTTCATTGGTGGAGAGATGATTGCTACTAAAATGGAGCAGTCTTGACATTAAAAAAAAAAAAACAAATAAATAGAAATTTAAGGCTGTATTTAATATTTTGTCATTTTAAACTGCTCTTTTTTTTAATTTTCAATTTTTTTTTTAATTTTAAAATCTTTAATTCCTACATGCATTCCCAAACATGAACCCCCCTCCCACCTCCCTCCCCACAACATCTCTCTGGGTCATCCCCATGCACCAGCCCCAAGCAAGCTGCACCCTACGTCAGACATGGACTGGCGATTCAATTCTTACATGACAGTATACATGTTAGAATTCCCATTCTCCCAAATCATCCCACCCTCTCCCTCTCCCTTTGAGTCCAAAAGTCTGGTATACACATCTGTGTCTTTTTTCCTGTCTTGCATACAGGGTCGTTGCCATCTTCCAAAATTCCATATATATGTGTTAGTATACTGTATTGGTGTTTTTCTTTCTGGCTTACTTCACTCTGTATAATTGGCTCCAGTTTCACCCATCTCATCAGAACTGATTCAAATGAACTGCTCTTAACTATTAACTGGAGTGTAGCTCTTTCTCTTTGTAAAGGAGTTCAGCAGTTTCTTAAGGAAGTCTTTGCCAGCTTCCCTAAAGTCAGCTCTAACAACAATGAACCCTTCTTTGGATGTCATAATAGGCATGAGCAATATAATTTTTGCATTCAGAAGCTAAGAAGTGGCTCTAAAGAATAATTCAATAGACTTCAAGCAGTTTATAATGTAAGTATGAGATATTATTCACATTCAATTTTTTCCCGAATCATACCCAATCTGTGTAGTAGAGTTCATCAAAAGTTCTAGAATGAGACTAAAAGGCAACATAAAAATTCCAATAATAAAGTACCAATAAATATGAAGATAACTAAAATCTAATTCTTTACAAAATTTCCAGGGGAAGATTAAAACTGAAAAGATAAAATCCTTTTATAGGTTCAAAGATGAAAGAAATTATGTTGAAAATAAAGCTTTTTTTGTGATGTTCTAAACTCCAATACTTTGGCCACCTGATGGGAAGAGCTGACTCATTTGAAAAGACCCTGATGCTGGGAAAGATTTAAGGTGGGAGGAGAAGGGTACAAGAGAGGATGAGATGGTTGGATGGCATCACCTACTTAATGGACATGAGTTTGGGTAGACCATGGAAGTTGGTGATGAACAGGGAAGCCTGGCATGCTGCAGTCCATGGGGTTGCAGTGAGTCAGACACAACGGAGCAACTGAACTGAACTGAAAGTACATATTTCTAAATTCTTATTTGTTTTATTTACAATTTCTTTTGTTATACGAAACCCTTTAAATTTAATTAGGCCTCATTTATTTATTTTTGTTTTTATCTCCATGACTTTAGGAGTCAGATCTAAAAAGATACTGCTGTAATTTATGTCAGAGAATCTTCTGTCTACGTTTTCATTTAAGAATTTTATAATAAACAGTCTTAAGTTTAGGTCTTTATTTTAAGTTTATTTGAGTGTATGGTTTTAGAGAATATTCTAATTTCCTTTTTCTACATGTAATTGTCCAGTTTTTCCAGTAGCACTTATTGAAGAGATTGTCTTTTCCCCATTGTATATTTTTGGCTCCTTTGTCATACATTAAGTGACCACAAGTGTGTGGGTTTACTTCTGAGGTTTCTCTCCTGTTCCATTGATCTCCAGGTCTGTTTTTGTGCCAGTATGATACTGATTTGACGACTGTAGCTTTGTAGTATAGTCTGAAGTCAGGGAGTCTGATTCCACCAGTTTCACTTTACTTTGTCAAGATTGCTTTGACTCACTCTAATCTTTTGTATTTCCATACAAATTTTAATTTTTTGTTATTGTTCTATGAAAAATGCCATTAGTGATTTGATAGGGATTCCATTGAATCTGTAGATTGCCTTGGGTATTATAGTCATTTTTACAATATAGACTGTAAAAATCAAAAATATGATTTATCTTTCTATCTGTGTTATCTTTGAACATGTACCATGTTAATACCATGTTAATACTATATCTGTATTAAATTTGATTTCTTTCACCAGCATCTTATAGCTTGCAGAGTACAGGACTTTTGCCTCCTTAGGGAGATTTATGCCTAGGCATTTTATTTATTTATTTATTTTTTTATGCAATTGGAAATAGGATTGTTTCCCTAGTTTCTCTTTTTATCTTTCACTGTTAGTATATAGAAATGCAAATCAATAGTAAGATCCAAAGAACTGAAAATGTCACTAATTTCTTATTATGTTGTTTTATCAAGAATTATGTCTAGATGGAATTGGGTGTGCCTTAAATACAGAAACACAATAAATGAGGAGAAGGCTTGAATAGACACAAACACAAAGAACTGAAATTGTCACTAATTTCTTATTATATTGTTTTATCAAGAATTATGTCTAGATGGAATTGGGTATGGCTTAAATACAGAAACACAATAAATGAGGAGAACGCTTGAATAGACACAAACACAGATATCTTAAAAATTTATGAATTCTCAATGAGATGTAGATCAATTAAACAGGTAAGTAGTCATCATGGACATGTAGACTAAAGCCAATTTTTAAGATTTCCCACTCTTAAAAGTCTCAAAGAATTCAAAGAACAAATACAATTTTTAACAGATAAGTCCCCCTAAGCAACTAATTTTATTTTTCTTAGCGCTATTCTTTAGCTTGCATGCTAAGTTGCTTTAGCCATCTCTGACTCTTTGTGATGTGATCCTGTGGATCATTGCCTGTCAGGTTCCTCTCATGGGTTCTCCAGGCGAGAATATTAGAGTGTGTTGCCATGCTCTCTTCCAGGATATCTTCCCCACCCAGGAACTGAGCCCATGTCTCTTACATCTTGTTCATTGGCAAGACGGTTCTTTACCATTAGCACCACCTGAGAAACTCATACTTTAACTTACAATGCACATAACTCCAGGCAAATTTATTTTTTCAAAACTGTATTTAACATTGTTAAATGCCATACCAAAGATTCAATGAAGCCTGGATAATAATACAATGCTGATATACCAGTCTCAACACAATGAAATAACCAACCTCTGACAAGATGCTTCTGTTGATGTTTCTAAGTCTTGAGACTGAGACTTTATTGGAGACCAATATTTCTGCCACACACTATGACATTGCTTTTTTAAGCATTGTCCTTGAGAACTTTCATAGAACATAAAAATAAAATAAAAACTAAATGAGCAATCATGAAACAATAACAATGAAAATAATTTATGCTTGTTAAGTAATTGTTTACTAGTTTTAAAATAACTCATGTTATAGAGGTAAATCAAATAGCTTTATGACAGTTTTCAAATAAAGCTGTGCTACTTCTCTTAGAAAATATTTATTCACCCTGTCTCTACCTTCTGTAGACAGAGAGTGAATAACTATTATGCCTAAGAAAACCCAGTGTTAACTGATTTGGAAGTGAGTTGAATTCTATGTGTTAAGAATATGTACCATCCATATGATGTGATGAGAATGACAAGTTACCTCTAGTCTTCTCAGAATAACCATTGTCGAATCATGACAGCAGCTTCAGACCATTAAGGATTAAGTGACATTTTGCAACATACCTGATCAGTAGTTCTCAAAATTTTCAAGGTCATCAAAAACAAATATCTGAGGAACTGGCATAATTTAGAGGAGGCTGAGGAGATATGATGATGAAATAAAATGTGAAATACTAGCTGAGATCCTGAGACAGAAAAAAGTACATTTGGTAAAAACTAAAAAGAAAACAGAATATGTACTTTGGTTAATAATAATATCAATATTGATTTATTAGTTGGTATATATGCAGCAAATGAATGTAAAATATTAGTAATAAGGAAAACTACATTTGGAGTAGATGGGAACTTTATCTCTGCACCTTTTCTGTAAATCTAGATCTATTCTAATATAAACATTTCTGTAAAATTTGTATAGTTATTTGAATCATTTGATTTGTATTCTAGATATATGCTCAAAGGAACTTGGATACAGTTCACCAAATGGAATTCTTTTGTAAGAGTAATCCTAGAAATAGCATAGTAAGCTTATGCTAATTGCCACTTTGTTGTTATATCTGTCCCCTTTAAAGCAGTTCATATGGCTCCTTGAGTTATAATTAAATTTATTAGTCACTTTTGGTTCTTACAGTTTTTTACAGATGTTTTTCTTACACAAGTTGATATAAACAGTATGAAATTAGACTATTAAAATATTTAAGAAAACTATCCTTTGTTTATCATTACTGTATTTAGATTGCTTTGGGGTACCTTGTCCTCCTTGGCAGTCATTCCAGTTCTTAATATATAGAACTCTACTAGCTTTGAAAGCACCAAAATCTAATTAAGAAGAAAGTAACATTATGAGCTTGATATTTCTTTCAGTTATGGATAAAAATAGTAAAAAAAACATTTTCAAAGGTTGGTGAAAATGTCCCTTCCAAAACTCCATATGAACATAAAGATATATCTCACATGTATTATAATTATGTTCACTGTTCTCTAAACATTCTCAGTATTTTATGGGTAAATAAATAGCTTTATTGAAGTTTAATTGAAATACAATAAATTGAATATGTTTAAAGCATACAATTGAATATGTTTTAATGTGTGTTTGGGTTTGTAGAACCATCATGTCACCACAATCATGACAGTGAACATAGCCATAACACCAAAAGTATCCTGGTGCCACTTTGTAATACCTCCTGCCCTTCATGCAATTCCTTTTCCCTAGGCAAACAATCACTATCACTATATCATGTCACTATAAATTTGATTCCATTGTCATTAGAATTTTATAGAAATTGATTAATATATCCTTCATCTGTCAGTGGCTGCTTAGATTATTTCCATGTCTTAACTATGAATAATGCGGCAGTGAACATGGGAATGTAGATATCTCTTCAAGGTAGTGATTTCATTTCCTTTGGATATATATCCAGAAGTGAGACTGCTCTATCATATGGTAGCTCTATATATATACATATATTTGAAAAACTTCCATCCTGTCTTCCATAGTGATTTTACCAATTTACATTTACCACCAACAATGCACAAAAGTTCCCTTTTCTCTATATCCATACCAACACTGTTACCTCTTGCCTTTTTGATAATAGCCGTTCTAATAGGTGTGCAATTTTTTTTGACTTGCATTTCCCTGATAATTAGTGATAGTGAAAATTTTCCATATAT
The DNA here is from genome assembly GCF_001704415.2 of Capra hircus. NCBI lineage: Eukaryota > Metazoa > Chordata > Mammalia > Artiodactyla > Bovidae > Capra > Capra hircus. The sequence continues at coordinate 53,780,386 of NC_030809.1, read as the reverse complement.
CTGTTGACCATTCGCATGTCTTTTCTGGAAAAATATCTATTCAAGACCTTTGTCTGTTTTAATTGGATTGTTTGTGCTTTTGCTTTTAAGTTGTATGAGTTTCTTATGATTTTTTATGGGTATATATATATATATATGCAGTATCATTCAGCCATGAGAAAGAAGGAAATCCTGTCATTTGCAACAACATGAAAGGACCTTGATGGAATTATGCTAAGTGAAATAAGTTAGATAGAGAAAGACAGGGGCTTCCCAGGTGACTTTGTGGTAAAGAATCTACCTGCCAATGCAAGAGATGTAGGAGATGTGGGTTAGATCCCTGGGTCAGGAAGATCCCCTGGAGGAAGAAATGGCAACCCACTCTAGTATTCTTACCTGAAAAACCCCATGGACAGAGAAGCCTGGTGGGCTACAGTCCATTGGGTTGCAAAGAGTGGAATAAAATTGAGAATACACACACACAGAGAAAGGCAAATACTGTATGATCTCATTTATATGTGGAATTAAAAAAAAGCCAAACTCACTTTCAAAAAAAAAAAAGAATAGATTAATATAGTATATTACATTTTTGATCTGGCTTATTCATGCATCATAATTATTTTGAAATTTATCCATTTTGTTTTGTATATCAATAGTCTGCTCCTTTTTTTCCTGAGTAGTATTCTTTTGTGGGCTTCCCAGGTGGTGCTAATAGTAAAGAACCCACTTTCCAATGCAGGAGACATAAGAGACATGGATTAGATCCCTGGGTCAGGAAGATCCCCTGGAAGATGGCATGGTAACCCACTCCAGTATTCTTACCTGGAGGATCCCATGGACAGAGGAGCCTGGCAGATTATAGTCCATTGGGTTACAAAGAGTCAGACACGATTGAAGCAACTTAGCAAGCATGCATCCAGTATTTCATTGTATGAGTATATTAAATTTGTTTCTCCATTCATTTGTCAGTGGATGTTCACAATTTGGGGTAAATAATTTGATATAAATACTTATATATGTTTCTGTATTACTCTATATTCCTTTTTAATGAATGGAATGACTAGATTTTAGAGTAAGCATATGTTTAACTTTTCAGAAACTGCCAAATTATTTTGCAAAAGTGATTGCATCTTTTTACTCTCAACTGAAGTATTTATCTTTAAATTAATTTATGTAGGTTATATAAATCCATAAGTAATAACACAAATACAGAGTAATTATAAAAAGAAGGTGTGTCATGTTTGTACCTACTTTGTATACCCTTGAAAATGGCATTTTGATTTCTCATTCTAAATTTCTAGCTTTATAGTTTTCTAGGCTTACTCAAATAGCTTCATGTAGTCACCTTAGCTTTCCCAAACTCGGAGAACTATTTGTTGGAAGATCTAGTACATGAATGTTACAATTAATTGTACTGCATATTCATGGCATTTGTTAATCATATTAAGATAAATAATAGTTATAATTCTGAAGCAGGAGATAGACAGACTACCGGTTAGATATTTACAACTGGCCTCCTGTTTGTATTTCATCAGGTACAAAGTAGTAGTCTTCAGGCTGGATACTTAAAAAACTGTTAGCATTTCTGAGACAAGATGTAGGTGGGCTCCAGTTAAGACATATCAAATCAGCCTCTTGTTTGCCCTCTTAAAAACAGAAACAGAGTAAATAGCCAGTGTTTGTCTCTTGTAAACATCTTAAGGTAATAGTCATGGTAATAGCCAAGGTAATAGTCATGGCAAAAACATGTGTGCATGCTAAATTCCTTTGGTCTTGTCTGACTTTAGGTCTCCAGGCTTCTCTGTCCTTGGGATTCTCCAGGCAAGTATACTGGAGGGGGTTGCTATTTTCCTTCTCTAAGGCATCTTCCTGACCCGGGAATTAAATCAGGGTCTCTTGCATTGCAGGCAGATTTTTTACCATGTGAGCTACCATGGAAGCCAAAGAGAGGCAAAACTGTTTGAGTAAAGGATTAAGGGATATACATCCCCCCTCTTTTGGGACAAGAGAGGCATTACACATGCATGGAAAAGCTCCTTGTGGATCAAAAATGAGGGGACAATGCCAGGCCGTAATAAGTGTTGCTCCTCCCAGAAGCCTTCACTTCAAAATCCATCTTGGTTGAGGGGTGAGCATGCACCCAGGCAAGGTCCTAGGGTAGATCAGGCCTGGAAAAAGAAACCAAATATCTGGCCTGAAGGAAGACAAAGACCTGGAAGAAGTGACCTATATGAATGATTAACCACCTCTGATGTAATGCCCTTCCTCATTAGGGGGGATGTCCACACATTTCCTCTCCAGGTGTGCATCTCTGCCTTGCTTCTGTCTTAACTAAACAAACTGTTTCTCTCTGTGCTCTCCCACTTGTTGTACTATATCTCTAACAATATACTTTGTACCTGTATTTGCAGTTTCCAGGGAAAAATAGGTTCTAGCCTCTAGCCCTTGCTGGTCTGGTTTCAAGGATTTCTTGTTCTCATCAGGTTGCCCAGGTTCAATTCCTGGGCAAGAATTAAGATCTTGTTTTGAACCACTGTTCCAGGTTGCCTGGCAGAGATCAACTGTGAGGTCTATAAAAGTGCTTCTTGGCTTGAAATTTGCTTTCATATCTCATATTTCTCATATAATCACTAAATCTTCTATTTCAATCAAATTATTTGACATAGCAATTATTAAATACTAACCAGTAGAAGAAATGTATATATGCATTTCTTTTATATTAAATTCCCATTAGGTAAATGTGAGACAGAAATAATATAGTGAAAACTGTTCCTAAGATATTTGCCCTATTTCCTTATATCTAAGCTTACTAAATTAATAATACTTAGATATTATCAAACTATGCCATATTTGGTTATATAGTACACTCCTTGGAAAAGAGCTCCAATTGTTTTGTTTTAATCTTTGGGCTGCATGTGGGATCTTAAGTTTTGTTAAATAGGAAGTTAGGCATGAGCAATAAGGGATGGTCTAGCCAAACAAGATTCAAGCTGATCTCTAAGTCTCACCCCAGACACTCCCCAGTGTGGCCCAGGAGAGCTCACACATACCCTAAAAAATAGCCATAGAAGTCTCCACCTCCAGCACAGGTGCAAATAGTCGATACAAACTAACCGCAGAGGCTTCTCCAAATACAGCACATGTGCCTTTGACGCATAGCTGGATCTTCAAGTTATCTTAGGCAGCTGGGAATCTATTAAGGGTTCACAAATATTCTATATATACATACATTTGATTATAACAGATTGAATTATGGGAAAAGCATGACAATAGAGTCTGTTGTTATGTAACTAGCAACTGTTAATCAAAACTGTCAATACACGTCCACCTAGATGAATATGTAAAAGCTCTGTCTTGCAAACCCTGTACCTCATTATTCTGGTTCCAGTGCCTCTCTTGGCTTGGCCCAACTCTCTCTTGAGGTGCTCTTTCTGTTCTCTCTTCAATAAACATGTAAGGCCAGGCATAAGACCTCAGATTCTTCTTTATGTCTTTACCAAGAACTCAGGCCGTCCCTTATCTCCCATAACAGTTCCCCAATCAGGGATGGAACTGCGCCCCCTGTTTTGGCAATGCAGAGTCAACCACTTGATCACCAGGGATGTCCCAAAGCTCCAATTTTGAACCAAAATTTATAGTATTATTACAGTTTTGAAATTTTAATCTCAACATTTTTTAAAATAACTTAAGCAGTGATGTTTTTTCCCTAAATGATTGCGTGGAGATGGGTTATCACTATTGGGATAGAAAAAGCCTACCCACACAAAGCTATAAAAGCACCTGGAATATTATTCTAGTAAATAGTATATAAACACAGCTCAAACTCTTCATGGGGTAACAGCTTTTAAAATTCACACTATCAATTTAAAACTAGACCACCCATCATTTAACTAAAAGTACATTTTTCCATGCTTTGTATAAATCTTTTCAGCATGCATTATTGTTTTATTGTTTTGCTTTTATTTGTTTTGTGTCATTGCAGGCTTTTTTTTTTTTTTTTTTGATCTTTTGGTGTACAGTACTTTGAAAAGTTTGGACAAATGGACATGTAACAACAGACTGGTTCTAAATAGGAAAAGGAGTACGTCAAGGCTGTATATTGTCACCCTGCTTATTTAACTTATATGCAGAGTACTTCATTAGAAACGTGGGGCTGGAGGAAGCACATGCTAGAATCAAGATTGCCTGGAGAAATATCAAGAACTTCAGATATGCAGATGACACCACTCGTATGGCAGAAAGTAAAGAACTAAAGAGCCTCCTGATGAGAGTGAAAGAGGAGAGTGAAAAAGTTGGCTTAAAGCTCAACATTTAGAAAATGAAGAGCATGGCGTCTGGTCCCATCACTTCATGGCTAATAGATGGGGAAACAGTGGAAACAGTGTCAGACTTTATTTATTTGGGCTCCAAAATCACTGCAGATGGTGATTGCAGCCATGAAATTAAAAGACACTTACTCCTTGGAAGGAAAGTTATGACCAACATAGGCAGCATATTCAAAAGCAGAGACTACTTTGCCAACAAAAGTCCATCTAGTCAAGGCTATGGATTTTCCAGTGGTCATGTATGGATATGAGAGTTGGACTATAAAAAAAGCTGAGCACTAAAGAATTGATGCTTTTGAACTGTGGTGTTGGAGAAGACTCTTGAGAATCCCTTGGACTTCAAGGAGATCCAACCAGTCCATCTTAAAGGAGATCAGTCCTGGGTGTTCATTAATACGACTGATGTGGAAACTGAAACTCCAATCCTCTGGCCACCTGATGCGAAGAGCTGACTCATTTGAAAAGACCCTGATGCTGGGAAAGATTGAAGACAGGAGGAGAAGGGGACGACAGAGGATGAGATGGTTGGATGGCATACCGACTCGATGGACATGGGTTTGGGTGGACTCTGGGAGTTGGTGTTGGACAGGGAGGCCTGGCGTGCTGTGGTTTATGGGGTCGCAAAAGGTCTAACACGACTGAGCGACTGAACTGAACTGAATAATTCCTGAGCAAATTTAACAAATATTTCCCTTAATCAAGGGTACCTTCTTTGTTCTTGGTTAAATATTTTCATAAGCAATTAGAGTAAAATTAAAAATAAATAAAATGAAAGTTTATGAATATTTATTTCAAATGATACTTCTTAGCTTCAAATTATCCATTAAACTCTAGCAGAGTAAGAACAATAAAATCACACTGGTGTAAATGTTGTGTTACTAATATCTGCGTTGAGATATAAGGGAGCAAGTGTAGTTTATGTTTGAACATGCTCTGTCTCAAATCATCTAGGCCAACACAAGGAGTTCTTTGAAGTTTAATGTGATCAAAGTTTATGTCATGTTTTTCAATGAGTATAAAATGCTTTAATGATTTTTGTGGTAATTACACAGTATGTCAGCCAGGTTGTTTCCATTTTCCTTGCTATGAACTCTTACAGAAAAGAGCTAACTCAATAAAACATGTAAACACTTTACTCTGTTTGTTCGTAGGCTTTCTTAACATTATTTTTACAGCCAGATAGTTCATTCTGCTAAAGAACAATCATTTTGTCAGTTACTATCATATCATTGTGGACTTCCTAATTTGATGACATAATCAAATAATATATTCTGCTCTGGCTATTTTATTTTAATTGCTCTCCCTTTAATCTTTTTTCTTTCTTCAGGATACTGACAGAAATTCTCTTGGAGGATAGTGCCAATAAACGTGAAAGAAACCTCTACTGAAGATTTTATTTTCAAGTAAACTTTATTGTGATATTGACTGATTAGTGATAGCTTTTAGGCTCAATTATCTTATTAGCACTTACAGTGTTCATCACTAAAGAAGAATCAGTGCTATCCACTCCTGCTAAAACAACCTAAAATGTGATGATTAATCAACACTTATTTTTTCTCGCCAGGGCCACTCAAAATCTTTATATTCTTACCAGTCTTCTAAACAAAACATCTTACTCTTATCGCATCCCTCCATACCACTACACTTTAGAGCAATGGTTAATAATGTTCAAGAAGAGATTATCATGAGAAATAAAACAACAACTTTTGAAACACCTAAGTTACTTATAAATTGTTTTAATTTTTTTCTTTGAATCCATGTATTTTAACTATTTTAAAAATTATTAATAATGCATTTTTAAAACTCTTCTTTTGTAAATTAATACCACAAAAGCCTATACATATTCTGGTATTGTTATATTCCTTATAGCAGCATATCATGGAGAAGGGAATGGCAACCCACTCCAGTACTCTTGCCTGGAAAATCCCATGGATCGAGGAGCTTGGTAGGCTGTAGTCCGTGGGGTCACTAAGAGTCGGACACGACAGTGCGACTTCACTCTCACTTTCATGCTTTGGAGAAGGAAATGGCAACCCATTCCAGTGTTCTTGCCTGGAGAATCCCAGGAACAGGGGAGCCTGGTGGGCTGCCATCTATTGGGTCGCACAGAGTTGGACACACTGAAGCGACTTAGCAGTAGCAGCAGCAGCAGCATATCAGGCCTCCTGGTTGGAAATGGAAATTCCCATGAACATAACAATAATCATCATCATTACCATCATCATCTTTAATAAATAAAATCAAGCAAAGAGTTTTTGTTGAAATAAAAAGTGACCAAACCCTTAAGATGTTGCATTTACTCATTCTTCACTGCTGATGTACAGAGAGTGAAATGTTAAGTAATTTCAGAAATGAGTTACCCATTAGGAATATACGTGAAAAATCACATAAGAAAAAGTACTAGTACTCTATTTCCTAAAGTTCTAAAAATAGGAAGAGAATTCAAAGCATTAAGAAACATTTTTTAGGGAGTATCTATAGGAGATGATGAATAATATAGGAGATGATGAACTAAACTTACCATTGAAATCATTAGACAATAAATGTAGGTCAAGTCATGCTATGCTCCTTAAACAATGCTGAATGTTAACTATATCTCAAAAACCCTGAAAATAAATAAATGTAAAAAATGTTTCTTAAACTTTACTGTAAATGTGATATAAGATAAATGAAAAAAATAGTAAAAATCACAAACGTTTATTTAGTGCTTATTAGACATATATTATATATATGATTTATTATGCATACTTTATAATCTATAGCAAATATTTATAGTAGCAATTATTAATTTCATGAAGAATTGGGTTTAAGAGGTTTAAGTAATTGACCTGAGTTTCTCAGTTTATAAATATCAAAGCCAGATTATAAAACCTTTTTTTGTCTGAATACAAAACTATCCCTTTTATATCGTACTTTTCTTAGAATTCCTAAGCATGATAGTCAATCAGTGTCTGAACAATATGTTAAATATAAAGTAGATGAAATTTTAAAACAAAGAGTAAACTTTGGCTTCTGGTCATGAAGAAATTGTGGTGATGCAATTATCTCCTGGTGTAGACACGCAAATAATTGAACAAAAGCTGTAAGTATTTTTAGATACTGGATGATAGACAGTTGAACAATATATTTCAGAGAATGTAAGCAAACTAAATGAATCTTAATGATGATGATGCATTTTCTCTGAGAGCCATCTTCTGGGCATGGTGTAGGTTAAGTCAGAAACTGCAGAGGAACTGAGATTTTATTCTATTTGCAAGGAAACAAGGTAGTTTGCTGTAGTGCATGTGTGCACTTACACACACACACAGAGGAGACCACTGGATCATGAAACGGTTGATTTATGCAGAGTTTTTTTGTGTGTCAGCTCCATAGGGTCCAATTCCATAGGAGATGAAACATAAGAGCCAGCTATCACCTGCATATATTTACATCACAGTTGGATAAAATATGAAACTTTAGACATATAGAGAGCTGCTGGTACATCTGCCTATTGTAGATTTTACAAATATCAACAAAGAGCAAAGACATTTGCTCTTAAATGTAGCAGTTTCTCTCTGGGGAGAAAAGAAAAGTCTCTAATTTAATTTTCCTTCATCATCATGGAATATAAACAAACATCACTTGGTTTTGTTACTCTTGGACTGTAAAAAATGGCTTCACCGCTACTATTCAACATAGTTCTGGAAGTTTTGGCCACAGCAATTAGAGCAGAAAAAGAAATAAAACGAATTCAAATTGGAAAAGAAGAAGTAAAACTCTCACTGTTTGCAGATGACATGATCCTCTACATGGAAAACCCTAAAGACTCCACCAGAAAATTACTAGAGCTCATCAATGAATACAGTAAAGTTGCAGGATATAAAATCAACACACAGAAATCCCTTGCATTCCTATACACGAATAATGAGAAAGTAGAAAAAGAAATTAAGGAAACAATTCCATTCACCATTGCAACGAAAAGAATAAAATACTTAGGAATATATCTACCTAAAGACACTAAAGACCTACATATAGAAAACTATAAAACACTGATGAAAGAAATCAAAGAGGACACTAATAAATGGAGAAATATACCATGTTCATGGATCGGAAGAATCAATATAGTGAAAATGAGTATACTACCCCAAAAAATTTACAAATTCAATGCAATCCCTATCAAGCTACCAGCTATATTTTTCACAGAACTAGAACAAATAATTTCAAGATTTGTATGGAAATACAAAAAACCTCGAATTGCCAAAGCAATTTTGAGAAAGAAGAATGGAACTGGAGGAATCAACTTGCCTGACTTCAGGCTCTACTACAAAGCCACAGTCATCAAAACAGTATGGTACTGGCACAAAGACAGAAATATAGATCAAAGCAACAAAATAGAAAGCCCAGAGATAAATCCACACACATATGGACACCTTACCTTTGACAAAGGAGGCAAAAATATACAATGGAGTAAAGACAATCTCTTTAACAAGTGGTGCTGGGAAAACTGGTCAACCACTTGTAAAAGAATGAAACTAGATCACTTTCTAACACCGCACACAAAAATAAACTCAAAATGGATTAAAGATCTAAATGTAAGACCAGAAACTATAAAACTCCTAGAGGAGAACCCAGGCAAAACACTCTCTGACATAAATCACAGCAGGATCCTCTATGATCTACCTCCCAGAATTCTGGAAACAAAAGCAAAAATAAACAAATGGGATCTAATTAAAATTAAAAGCTTCTGCACAACAAAGGAAAATATAAGCAAGGTGAAAAGACAGTCTTCTGAATGGGAGAAAATAATAGCAAATGAAGCAACTGACAAACAACTAATCTCAAAAATATACAAGCAACTCCTGCAGCTCAATTCCAGAAAAATAAACGACCCAATCAAAAAATGGGCCAAAGAACTAAATAGACATTTCTCCAAAGAAGACATACAGATGGCTAACAAACACATGAAAAGACGCTCAACATCACTCATTATTAGAGAAACGCAAATCAAAACCACAATGAGGTACCACTTCACACCAGTCAGAATGGCTGTGATCCAAAAATCTGCAAGCAATAAATGCTGGAGAGGGTGTGGAGAAAAGGAAACCCTCCTACACTGTTGGTGGGAATGCAAACTAGTACAGCCACTATGGAGAACAGTGTGGAGATTCCTTAAAAAATTGCAAATAGAACTACCTTATGACCCAGCAATCCCACTGCTGGGCATACACACCGAGGAAACCAGAATTGAAAGAGACACATGTACCCCAATGTTCATCGCAGCACTGTTTATAATAGCCAGGACATGGAAACAACCTAGATGTCCATCAGCAGATGAATGGATAAGAAAGCTGTGGTACATATACACAACGGAGTATTGCTCAGCCATTAAAAAGAATTCATTTGAATCAGTTCTGATGAGATGGATGAAACTGGAGCCGATTATACAGAGTGAAGTAAGCCAGAAAGAAAAACACCAATACAGTATACTAACACATATATATGGAATTTAGAAAGATGGCAATGATGACCCTGTATGCAAGACAGGGAAAGAGACACAGATGTGTATAACAGACTTTTGGACTCAGAGGAAGAGGGAGAGGGTGGGATGATTTGGGAGAATGGCATTCTAACATGTATACTATCATGTAAGAATCGAATCGCCAGTCTATGTCTGACGCAGGATACAGCATGCTTGAGGTTGGTGCATGGGGATGACCCAGAGAGATGTTATGGGGAGGGAGGTGGGAGGGGGGTTCATGTTTGGGAACGCATGTAAGAATTAAAGATTTTAAAATTTAAAAAAAATTTAAAAAATTTAAAAATTAAAAAATTTTTTAAAAAAATGGCTTCATTGGAGAGAAGACTTGAAGTCCCTTGAGAGCAGTACATGATTTTAGCTTCCTAGGTATGTATTTTATTAAGTCATCCTATAATTTAGGTGTCTGTTTTGCTCAGAAAGTCCTGACCTTACGGAACTATATTAAAAAAAAAAAAAAAAAATCCCAGAGTATTGTCTTCGCACTGCTCGTTCAGTTCAGTCACTCAGTCGTGTCCGACTCTTTGTGACCCCATGAATCGCAGCACACCAGGCCTCCCTGTCCATCACCAACCCCCAGAGTTCACTCAAACTCACATTCATTGAGCTGGTGATGCCATCCAGCCATCTCTTCCTCTGTCGTCCCCATCTCCTCCTGCCTCCAATTCCTCCCAGCATTAGAGTTTTTTCCAATGAGTCAACTCTTTGCATCAGGTCACCAAAATACTGGAGTTTCAGTTTAGCATCATTCCTCCCAAAGAACACCCAGGGCTGATCTCCTTCAGAATGGACTGGTTGGATCTCCTTGAAGTCCAAGGGACTCTCAAGAGTCTTCTCCAGCACCACAGTTCAGAAGCATCAATTCTTCGGTGCTCAGCTTTCTTCACAGTCCAACTCTCACATCCATACATGACTACTGGAAAACCCATAGCCTAGACTAGATGGACCTTTGTTGGCAAAGTAATGTCTCTGCTTTTTAATATGCTATCTAGTTTGGTCATAACTTTCCTTCCAAGGAGTAAGTGCCTTTTAATTTTATGGCTGTAATCACCATCTGCAGTGATTTTGTAGCCCCCCCCCAAAAAAAAAAAAGTCTGACACTGTTTCCACTGTTTCCCCATCTATTTCCCATGAAGTAATGGGACAAGATGCCATGATCTTAGTTTTCTGAATGTTGAGGTTTAAGCCAACTTTTTCACTCTCCTCTTTCACATTCATCAAGAGGCTCTTTAGTTCCTCTTCACTTTCTGCCATAAGGGTGGTGTCATCTGCATATCTGAGGTTATTGGTATTTCTCCCGGCAATCTTGATTCCAGTTTGTGCTTCTTCCAGCTCAGCGTTTCTCATGATGTACTCTGCATAGAAGTTAAATAAGCAGGGTTACAATATACAGCCTTGACATATTCCTTTTCCTATTTGGAACCAGTCTGTTGTTCCATGTCCAATTCTAATTGTTGCTTCCTGACCTGCATATAAGTTTCTCAAGAGGCAGGTCAGGTTGTCTGGTACTCCCATCTCTTTCAGAATTTTCCACAGTTTATTGTGATCTACACAGTCAAAGGCTTTTGTAGATAGGGGAAATTCAAGAACATACATTCTCACTGGATTAAGGAGAGAGATTGGAATTCAGGAAAAATGAGGCATGTTGAGTTGCAGAATATATATCCACAAGAAAAAGTGGAAGCTGTATGGAGAAAGACCTCAAACACTCTTTATCAAGGAACTCTTGAGGCAACTTATGAATACTGAGCAATACATGCATAGAGTGATACTCTGAAAGCCAAGAAGAAAAAAACTAGGAAGCTGTGTGCTGAAGCTCATGAGGGGCTAGGAAACGTTTGCATTTTGACCTGCTAGTGATAAGATACATTGTTGAAAAACTGAGACATTTAGTCAGATTCCAGAAGGGTAAACCATAGTAGTAAGTCTAAAACAGTCAGTGTAAAGGTTATGAAAAATAGTTGATGAAACTTAAAAACAAACCTCAAAAGAACTACAAGGAATTTAAATATCTTCTAGAATAAAAAGAGCATATTTTGAAGATGACAACAATAACAACAACAACAGCAAAAACCATAAAACTTACATAAAATTTACAATATCAAGTATCTAATCAAAATTACCATACAAAAATAGGAAGAAACAGGAACATCAGATTTCTAACCAGGATAGATATGAGTCAACAGCAACAGAGACAGAAATGATAAACATGGCTGAATTTCTTAACAAGGACTTTAAAGCAGAATTAAAGTTATGATCTGATTTAAAGGAAAATATAAAGTGGTATTAAGTGGTAAAATATTAAGTGGTATTAAGTGGTAAAATATTAAGAAGAGATGGCAAGAATACACAGAAGAACTATACAAAAAAGATCTTCACGACCCAGATGATCACGATGGTGTGATCACTCACCTAGAGCCAGACATCCTGGAATGTGAAGTCAAGTGGGCCTTAGGAAGCATCACTACAAACAAAGCTAGGGGAGGTGATGGAATTCCAGTTGAGCTATTCCAAATCCTAAAAGATAATACTGTGAAAGTGCTGCACTCAATATGCCAGCAAATCTGGAAGACTCAGCAGCAGGCACAGGACTGGAAAAGGTCAGTTTTCATTCCAATATTTAAGAAAGGAAATGACAAGGAATGTTCAAACTACTGAACAATTGCACTCATGTCACACACTATCAAAGTAATGTTCAAATTTTTCCAAGCCTGGCTTCAGCAGTATGTGAACCGTGAACTTCCAGGTGTTCAAGCTGTATTTAGAAAAGGCATAGGAACTGGATATCAAATTGCCAACATCCACTGGATCATCAAAAAACAAGAGTGTTTCAGAAAAACATCTACTTCTGCTTTATTGACTATGCTAAAGTCTTTCACTGTGTGTATTACAACAAACTGTAGAAAATTCTTCAAGAGATGAGAATAACAGACCACCTGACCTGCCTCCTGAGAAATCTCTATTCAGGTGAAGAAGCAACAGTTAGAACTGGACATGGAACAACACACTGGTTCCAAATTGGGAAAGGAGTACACCAAGGATGTATATTGCCACCCTCCTTGTTTAACTCAAATGCAGAGTACTTCATGCAAAATGCTGGACTGCATGAAACAAAAGCTGGAATCAAGATTGTTGGGAGAAATATCAATAACATCAGATACGCAGATGACATCACCTTTATGGCAGAAAACAAAATGGAACTAAAGAGCCTCTTGATGAAAGTGAAAGAGGAAAGTGAAAAAGTTGGCTTAAAGCTCAACATTCAGAAAACTAAGATCATGTCATCTGGTCCCATCATTCCATGGCAAATAGATGGGGAAACAGTGGAAACAGTGACAGAATTTATTCTTTGGGCTCTAAAATCACTGCAGATGGTGACTGTAGCCATGCAATTAAAAGACACTTGCTCCTTGGAAGAAAAGCTGCGATCAATCTAGGTAGAATATTAAAAAGCATATAGATTCCTTTGCCAACAAAGATCCATCTAGTCAAGGCTATGGCTTTTCCAGTAGTCATGTATGGATGTGAGAGTTGGACTATAAAGAAAGGTGCTGCTGCTGCTGCTAAGTCGCTTTAGTCATGTTCGACTCTGTGTGACCCCATAGACAGCAGCTCACCAGGCTCCCCCATCCCTGGGATTCTCCAGGCAAGAATACTAGAGTGGGTTGCCATTTCCTTCACCAACGCATAAAAGTGAAAAGTCAAAGTGAAGTCGCTCAGTCATGTCTGACTCTTAGCAACTCCATAGGCTGCAGCCTACCAGGCTCCTCCAGCCATGGGATTTTCCAGGCAAGAGTACTGGACTGGGGTGCAAAGAATTGACACTTTTGAAGTGTCCTGTTGGAGAAGACTCTTGGGAGTCCCTTGGAGTGCAAGGAGATCAATCCTGGGTGTTTATTTGAACGATTGATGTTGAAGCTGAAACTCCAATACTTTGGCCACTGGATGTGAAGAGCTAACTGATTTGAAAAGACCCTGGTGCTGGGAAAGATTGAAGGCACAAGCAGAAGGGGATGACTGATGATGAGATGGTTGGATGGCATCACTGACTCCTTCGACACGAGTTTGAGTAAACTCCAGGAGTTGGTCATGGACAGGTTGGCCTGGCTTGCTGCAGTCCATGGGGTCGCAAAAAATCAGACACACCTGAGTGACTGAACTGAAGAATTCTTCAATATATGCAAATCAGTCAATAAGAAACACCATATTAACAAATTGAAAGATATAAAACATATGATCATCTCAATTGATGTAGAAAAAACTTTTGACAAAATTCAGCAACCATTTATTATTAAAAATCTTTAACAAATGGGCATGGAAGGAAACTACTTCAGCATAGCAAATGCAAAATATGATAAGTCTACAGCAAACATTATCTCAAAGTGAGAAACAAAAGTTTGTCTCCTAAGATCAGGAACCAGACATGAGTGTCCACTCTCACCACTACTATTCAACATAGTTTTGGAAGTCCCAGGTATGGCAATCAGAGAAGAAAAAGAAATAAAATGAACCTAAATCAGAACATAAGAAGTAAAGATCTCACTGTTTGCAGATGACATGATAGTATACATAGAAAACCATAAAGACAGTATCAGAAAATTACTAGAGCTAATTAGTGTTTTAGGAAAGTTGCAGGATACAAAATCAATACACAGAAGTCACTTGCATTCTGATGTACTAACAATGAAAATCAGGAAGAGAAATTAAGGAATCAATGCTATTCACCATTGCAACAACAACCAAAATCTTGGAATAAACCTACCAAAGGTGACAAAAAACTGTATACAGAAAATTATAAAACACTGATGAATGAAATCAAAGATGACATAAGCAGATAGGATGATGTTTATTCTATGTTCCTGGGTAGAAAGAATTCATATTGTGAAAATGACTATACTACCAAATGCAATCTAGAGATTCCATGTGATCCCTATCAAATTACCAGTGATATTTTCCACAGAACTAGAACAAAAATTTTCACAATTCGTGGGGAAATACTAAAAACCCCAAATAGCCAAAACAGTCTTGAGAAAAAAGAATGGGGCTGGAGGAATCAACCTCCTTGACCTCAGATTATACTACGAAACTATAGTCATCATGATAGTATGGTACTGGCACAAACATAGAAATACAGGCCAATGGAACAAGATAGAAAGCCCAGAAATAAACCCATTTACCTATGGGTACCTTATTTTTGACATGGGAGGAAAGAATATACAACCTTGCAAGGATAGACTCTTCAATAAGTGGTGCTGGGAAAATTGGACAGTTACATGTTAAGAGAATGAAATTAGAACATTTCCAAACACCATATACAAAGATAAACTCAAAATGGATTAAAGACCAAAATATAAGACCACAAACAATAAAACTCTTGGAGGAAAACATAGGTAGAACACTCGATGACATAAAGCAGGATACTCTATGACCCATCACCTGGAGTAACAGAAACAAACACAAAAGTAAACAAGTGGGACCTGATTAAATGTAAAAGATTTTGCACAGCAAAGGAAGCTATAAACAAGGTGAAAAGACAACCCTCAGAATGGGAGAAAGTAATAGCAAATGAAACAACTGACAAAGTATTAATTTCCAAAATATACAAGTGACTGATACAACTCAATACCAGAAAAGCAAACTACCCAATCAAAAAGGGGGAAAAATACCTAAACAGAAATTTCTTCAAATAAGACATACAGATGGCTAACAAATACATGAAAAGATGCTCAACATTGCTCATTGTTAGAGAAATGCATATCAAAACTATGCATTAGTTAGAATGGGCATCATCAAAATGTCTACAAACAATAAATGATGGAGAGGGTGTGGAGAAAAGGGAACCCTCTTGCACTGTAAATTGATACAGTCACAATGGAAGATGGTATGGAGATTCCTTAAAAAAATAACTAGGAATAAAACCACCATGCTACTAAGTCTAAGTCGTTTCAGTCATGTCTGACTCTGTGCAACTCCATAGACTGCAGCCCACCAGGCTCCACCATCCCTGGGATTCTCCAGGCAAGAACACTGGAGTGGGCTGCCATTTCCTTCTCCAATGCATGAAAGTGAAAAGTGAAAGTGAAGTCGCTCAGTCGTGTGTGACTCTTAGTGTCTCCATGGATTGTAACCCACCAGGCTCCTCCATCCATGAGATTTTCCAAGCAAGAGTACTGGAGTGGGGTGCCATTGCCTTCTTTGTAAAACCACCATATGATCCAGCAATCTCACTCCTAGGCATATACCCTGAGGAAACGAAAATTGAAAAAGACACAGGTATCCCATTGTTCACTGCAGCACTATTTACAATAGCTAGAACTGTGAAGCAACCTATATATCCTTTGACAGATAAATGGATAAAGAAGTTGAGGTAAATATACACAAAGGAATATTACTCAGCCATAAAAAGGAATGCATTTGAGTCAGTTATAATGAGATGGATGAACCTAGAGCCTATTACAGAGTAAACTAAGTCAGAAATAGAAAGATAAAGATTGTACACTAATGCACATATATGAAATCTAGAAAGATGGTACCAATGAAATAATTTTTCAGGGCAGCAATGGAGAAATAGACACAGAAGAGACTAATGAACATGGGGAGAGGAGAAGAGAGGGTAAGATGTATGGAGAGAGTAACATGGAAACTTACATCACCATATATAAAATAGATAGCCAATGGAAATTTGCTGTATGTCTCAGGGAAATCTAGGGGGTGGGATAGGGAGGGAAGTGGGAGGGAGGTTCAAGAGGATGGGGTACATATCTATACCTATGGCTGATTCATGTTGTTTCACAGAAACAACAAAAGTCAGTAAAGTAATTATCTTTCAATTAAATAAATAAATTTAGTTTTAAAAAGGTAAAGAGAAGGGAATCTCTACAGTGCCTTATCTGGTACTATTATATTTGAGCAATTGAAACTATTCAATTCCTGTATAACTGGCTTTGTATCTGAAGTGCAGGGAAATCCAGAGACCATGGACATGTTTAATAACTTTCCTTGGTTCCTGATTCCTTTCTCATACTGTCATTATTAGATCTCTTTACAAGAGAAACCCCTCAAATTAATGGCTTTTCCAGGAGGAAAAATTTGAATTCATGTATTCTCTATATCAAACTATGATAAAATGTAAATAAATAAAGGAAAAAGAAAAGTAAAATAATAATAATAACAGCAAGATCATTTTGCTATAAATGTAGAATGATTCTGATATTTCTGTCTTCCAGTAGGTAAGAGTGGACAGATTCCTCTACATCTACCACTCAGGTCAATTCATGGATTTTCTGGTAGTTTGGAAAATCATCTGAGCTGAGGCAGGAAGGAAGGAAACCAATCAAAGCTTAGAAGAGTAATAAGAGTGATGGGAAGTGTTCCACACTATACACACATGTGGTACTTAAAGCCCTGAAGAGAGTTTAAAAGTGTCAACAAATAATCCCTGAGGACATGGGACTTTCCTAAGACACAGACCTATGTCTGTCCAGTACGGTGGCCATCAGTTGCCTGGGTTATAAAGTGCATAAAGAGTTACTCTTGCCAACTGAAGTGGTGGTGCATGTATAAAATACACATTGAATTTCAGGGAAAGAATGCAAAATGTTTCATGGGTAGTATTTATATTGATTATACATGGAAATGATAATAGTTGACATAGTTTGGGTTACATAAAATGTATCATCAAAGTTAATATAACCTTCCTTTTTATACTTTAAAAATACCACTGCTAGAATTGTTGATGGAGAAAGAAATGGCAACCCACGCCAGCATTCTTGCTTGGAGAACCCCAGGGACAGAGGAGCCTGATGGGCTGCCGTCTTTGGGGTCGCACAGGGTCAGACACGACTGACACGACTTAGTAGTAGCAGCAGCAGCTAGAACAATTGAAAGTACAATAAGATGGGGTACATATATATATACAGTGGAATATTCAGTTCAGTTCAGTCGCTCAGTCACGTCCGAGTCTTTGCACCATATGAATCACAGCACGCCAGGCTTCCCTGTCCATCACCAACTCAAGAAGTTTACTCAGACTCATGTTCATCAAATCAGTGATGCCATCCAGCCAACTTCATTCTCTGTTGTCTCCTTCTCCTCCTGCCCCCAAATTTTCACAGCATCAGGGTCTTTTCCAATGAGTCAACTATTCTCTTGAGGTAGCAAAAGTATTGGAGTTTCAGCTTCAGCATCATTCCTTCCAAATAACACCCAGGACTGGTCTCCTTTAGGATGGACTGGTTGGATCTCCTTGCAGTCCAAGGGACTCGCAAGAGTCTTTTCCAATACCACAGTTCAAAAACATCAATTCTTCGGTGCTCAGCTTTCTTCACAGTCCAGCTCTCACATCCATACATGACTACGGAAAAAACCATAGCCTTGACTAGACGGACCTTTGTTGGCAAAGTAATGTCTCTGCTTTTCAATATGCTATCTAGGTTGGTCATAACTTTCCTTCCAAGGAGTAAGCATCTTTTAATTTCATGGCTGCAATCACCATCTGCAGTGATTTTGGAGCCCCCCAAAATAAAGTCAGTCACTGTTCCCACTGTTTCCCCATTTATTTCCCATGAAGTGATGGGAGCAGATGCCATGATCTTCATTTTCTGAATGTTGAGCTTTAAGCCAAATTTCTCACTCTCCTCTTTCACTTTCATCAAGAGGCTTTTTAGTTCCTCTTCACTTTTTGCCATAAGGGTGGTGTCATCTGCATATCTGAGGTTATTGACATTTCTCCTGGCAATCTTGATTCCAGTTTTTGCTTAATTCAGCCCAACATTTCTCATGATGTACTCTGCATAGAAGTTAAATAAGCAGGGTGACAATATACAGCCTTGAGGTACTTCTTTTCCTATTTGAAACCAGTCTGTTGTTCCATTTCCAGTTTTAACAGTTGCTTCCAGACTTGCATATAGATTTCTTAAGATGCAGGTCAGGTGGTGTGGTACTCCCATCTCTTTCAGAATTTTCCACAGTTGATTGTGATCCACACAGTCAGAGCCTTTGGCATAGTCAATAAAGCAGAAATAGATGTTTTTTTCTGGAACTCTCTTGCTTTTTCCATGATCCAGCAGATGTTGGCAATTTGATCTCTGGTTCCTCTGCCTTTTCTAAAACTTGAACATCTGGAAGTTCACAGTTCACGTACTGCTGAAGTCTGGCTTGAAATATTTTGAGCATTACTTTACTAGTGTGTGAGATGAGTGCAATTGTGTGGTAGTTTGAACATTCTTTGGCATTGCCTTTCTTTGGGATTGGAATGAAAACTGACCTTTTCCAGTCCTGTGGCCACTGCTCAGTTTTCCAAATTTGTGGGCATATTGAGTGCAGCACTTTCACAGCATCATCTTTCAGGATTTGAAGCAGTTCAACTGGAATTCCATCACATCCACTAGCTTTGTTCATAGTAATGTTTTCTAAGGCCCACTTGACTTCACATGCTAGGATGTCTGGCTCTAGGTGAGTGATCACACCATCGTGATTATGGGTCTTGAAGATATTTTTGGACAGTTTTTCTGTGTATTCTTGCCACCTCTTCTTAATATCTTCTGCTTCTGTTAGGTCCATAACATTTCTGTCCTTTATCGAGCCCATCTTTGCATGAAATGTTCCTTTGGTATCTCTAATTTTCTTGACGAGATCTCTAGTGTTTCCCATTCTGTTGTTTTCCTCTATTTCTTTGCATTGATCACTGAGGAAGGCTGTCTTTTCTTTCCTTGCTATTCTTTGGAACTCTGCATTCACATGCTTATATCTTTCCTTTTCTCCTTTGCTTTTTGCTTCTCTTCTTTTCACAGCTATTTGTAAGGCCTCCTCAGACAACCATTTTGCTTTTCTGCATTTCTTTTCCATGGGGATGGTCTTGATCCCTGTCTCCTGTACAATGTCAGGAACCTCCTTCTATAGTTCATCAGACACTACTCTGTCTATCAGATTTAGTCCGTTAAATCTATTTCTCATTTTCACTATATAATCATAAGGGATTTGATTTAGGTCATACCTGAATGGTCTAGTGGTTTTCCCCACTTTCTTCAATTTCAGTGAATTTCGAAATAAGTAGTTCATGACCTGAGCCACAGTCAGCTCCCGGTCATATTTTTGTTGACTGTATAGAGCTTCTCCATCTTTGGCTGCAAAGAATATAATCAGTCTGATTTTGGTGTTGACCATCTAGTGATGTCCATGTGCAGAGTCTTCTTTTGTGTTGTTAGAAGAGAGTGTTTGCTATATTATTCACCCATCAAAAAGAGTGAAAATGTCATTTGCAGCAACATGGATGAATGTAGATAGACATCATTACATCATAAGTGAAGTAAGTCAGAGAAGGACAAACACAATATGAAATATTATATGGAATCTAATTTTTTAAAATGATACAAATGCACTTATTTACAAGACAGAAACAGGCTCATAAATTTCAACAATAAACCTATTATTGTCAAAGGGGAAATGTGGGGGAAGGAACAAATTAGGAGTTTGGTATTAGCAAATACATACTACTATATATAAAATAGGTAACCAACAAGGACCTACTGTACAGCACAGGGAACTCTACTCAATATTCTATAATAGCCTAGATGGGTAAAAAAATCTGAAGAAAAGTGAATATATGTACATGTATAACTGAATCACTTTCCTGTACACCTGAAAGTAATACATTATAAATCAACTATATTCTAATAAAATTTTATAAATGAACATAAAAGTGTTAGCAAGTGGTACAATTACTATTCAGAAACTTCTGTCAAATATATGGTTAATAATAAATATGCATCCTCTTGGTTCAAGCAAGGATATTCTAA
This sequence comes from Capra hircus, assembly GCF_001704415.2. Taxonomy (NCBI): domain Eukaryota; kingdom Metazoa; phylum Chordata; class Mammalia; order Artiodactyla; family Bovidae; genus Capra; species Capra hircus. Next base: position 53,759,771 of record NC_030809.1, on the reverse strand, counting down.
ATTGAGATGAAGTCTTTTCAAGCCACTTGCAGACACATTCTTTAATGCCTCATAGAGCAAACTTTTAAAAAGAAATTTGTAGACATAAAATATAATATCTAACATAATTACCTTCTAGGTGGTTGCTTATCTTTTAGATAAGCTCTCATTATTAGAGAACAGGATTCTGTATGATAAAAAAATATATGACACTATTCATACTTAATAAGCTGCTATTTTTGTAATTAATAACATATTCTGACAGGCATTTGAGGCAACATAATTAAAGATTTAAAATTTAAAATGTCCTCCTTCTCACAGTTGGTAAACTTTGTTACTAAAAATTAATTTTCTGAAATGGTGACGTGCAGAGTTATACTTCACTTTTGGGGAAAAAAAGAACACGAAAATTAGAACTAAACTCTTTTGCTATGTTTCATATTTAAACACTGATTTTTAGCTTTATTATGCCTGAACAAATTATGAAATTATGCTTTTAAGTCTTCTCTTCTGTGTCTAATTTCCACCCTGACACAAGGGGGCGGTGGTGGACACCTTTTTAGGATCACTTATTCAGTCGTGCTGTGGGGAGGGAGGGACGCTGCAAACAAATAACACTGACGTGTGTTCACAGTGTCTCGGCCACACTGGGTTTGCCCTGCTCACAGCATGAGTGCTTTCCCTGTCTACGCTGCTTAGGCTCTAGGTTGCTCTGCTGGGAACTGTCTGAGGCTGGCCCTGGGCTGTAGACACTTCCTAGGTCTAAGCTGCTCAGGTTCAGGAACTCCGGTAGTCCTCAGAGGCACAGACTCAGTTGGGCCTGTGTTTTGTGCCCTTCCCAGGTCCGAGCAGCTCAGGTGATGAGGTGTTTGGAGAGCTCAGTCGCTGCAACTTATCGCCTCCCCCATCCCTGCTGCTCCGTTTTCTGGGTGTGCAACCAGCGCACCGTCTTAGGCGGATATTGACCGTCCAGAATCCCAAGAAGTCTTGGTTAACAACGAAGCCCGCTTGCACTTTGGTAAATAATGACTCTCTGAGGCCACAATTGCCCCCTTCTGGCTCTGGCTGCCCTCACCTGCCTGTCACCAGGGGGTGATAGGCTGGTCTGCAGCCAGCTAGTTTTGTTCAGTCCTTTGTTCTGTGAGCATGCCTGGCTGTGTCTTAGATAAGGGCTTTTCACGTGGTAGCTATCCCACAGTCTGGTTTGCTAGCCCAAGTTAGTTTCCTCAGATTGCCTTCAGGGCAATGCACCCCACACCTCCCTGCCCAGCTCCCGCTTGCTAGTGGCAGATACAGGCGTCTGCACTGCTTCTCCGCTGGGGGAGTTACCATTGACCAGCAAACAGAAGACACTAAAACAGAGGGAACCTCCTTGGAAGTGACAGGTGCAACAGATTAAAACCCTCTAGTTAGTACCAACTACATAGGAAGGGGCCTATAAATCTTGAGAAATATAAGACAGATCAAGGAACTATCTGAAAATGAACTGACCTCACACTGCCCACAACAACACCAGAGAAAGTCCTAGATATATTTTTACTATTTTTACGATCATTCTTTAATTGTTTTAATTTTTTAAAAATTTTAAGTCCTCTATTGCTCCTTTTTCATTTTTATAACCTACTATTACTTTGCAAATAAAAAGAGAGACCCAGTTTCTTAAAGCAAACTTCATATATATATATATATATATATATATATGTATATATATATATATGTTATAATTTTTGTAACTTTGTTTTTGTTGTTGTTGTTGTTAATGTTGTATTTTTGAAAATTCAACTTCTGCTCTAGACTTTTAATCTTTGCTTTTTGGTATTTGTTATCAATTTTGTACCTTTAAGAACCCAATCTTCAGTACCCATTTTTACTTGGGAGTGAGATTACCGGCTTGACTGCTTTCTCTCCTTTGGACTCTCCTTTTTCTCCACCAGGTCACCTCTATCTCCTCCCAACCCCTTCTCTTCTCTACCCAACTCTGTGAATCTCTTTGTGTGTTCTGGATGGTGGAGAACACTTAGGGAACTGATCACTGGCTGGATCTGTCTCTCTCCTTTTGATTCCCCTCTTTATCTTCCTGGCCACCTCTGTCTCCTTCCTTCCTCTTCTCTTCTCTGTATAACTCTGTGAACATTTCTGAGTGGCCCAGACTGTGGAGCACACATAAGGAAGTGATTATGGGCTAGCTTGCTCTTTCCTCTTTTGATTCCACTTCATCTTATCCTGGTCACCTCTCTCTCCCTCCTCCCTCTTCTCTTCTCCATGTAACTCTGTGAATCTCTCTGGGTGTCCCTCACTGTGGAGAAACTTTTCATCTTTAACCTAGATGTTTTATCAATGGTGCTGTATAGAAGAAGTCTTGAGACTACTGTAAAAATAAGACTGAAAACCAGAAGCAGGAGGCTTAAGTCCAAATCCTGAGAACACCAGAGAACTCCTGACTCCAGGGAACATTAATTGACAGGAGCTCATCAAACACCTCCATACCTAAACTGAAACCAAGTACCACCCAAGGGCCAACAAGTTCCAGAGCAAGACATACCATGCAAATTCTCCAGCAACACAGGAACACAACCCTGAGCTTCAATATATAGGTTGCCCAAAGTCACTCCAAACCCATTGATATATCATAGTTCATTACTGGATACTTCATTGCACTCCAGAGAGAAGAAATTCAGCTCCACCCACTAGAACACTGACACAAGCTTCCCCAACCAGGAAACCTTGACAAGCCACCCCTACAACCCTACACGGAGTGAGGAAACTCCACAATAAAGAGAACTCCACAAACTGCCAGAATACAGAAAGGCTACCCCAAACACAGTAATATAACCAAGATGAAGAAACATAGGAATACCCAGCAGGTAAAGGACCAGGATAAATGCCCACCAAACCAAACAAAAGAGGAAGAGAGGAAATCTACCTGAGAAAGAATTCCCAATAATGATAGTGAAATGATCCAAAATCTTGAAATCAACATGGAATCACAGATAAATAGCCTGGAGACAAGGATTGAGAAGATGCAAGAAAGGTTTAACAAGGACCTAGAAGAAAAAAAAAAGATTCAATATATAATGAATAATGCAATAAATGAGATCAAAAACACTCTGGAGGCAACAAATAGTAGAATAATAGAGGCAGAAGACAGGATTAGTGAAGTAGAAGATAAAATGGTAGAAATAAATGAATCAGAGAGGAAAAAAGAAAAACGAATTAAAAGAAATGAGGACAATCTCAGAGACCTCGGGGACAATGTTAAACACCCCAACGTTCGAGTCATAGGATTCCCAGAAGAAGAAGACAAAAAGAAAGACCATGAGAAAATCCTTGAGATAATAGTTGAAAACTTCCCTAAAATGGGGAAGGAAATAATCACCCAAGTCCAAGAAACCCAGAGAGTCCCAAATAAGATAAACCCACTGTGAAACACCTCAAGACACATATTAATCAAATTAACAAAGATCAAACACACACAAAAAAATATTAAAAGTAGTAAGGGAAAAATAACAAATAACACACAAGGGGATTCCCATAAAGATAACAGATGATCTTTCAATAGAAACTCTTCAGGCCAGGAGGGAATGGCAGGACATACTTAAAGAGATGAACAAAAATAACCTACCAAAAAAAAAAAAAAGAAGAAGAAGAAGAAAATAACCTGCAGCCCAGGTTACTGTACCCAGCAAAGATCTCGTTCAAATATAAAGGAAAAATCAAAAGCTTTACAGACAAGCAAAAGCTGAGAGAATTCAGCACCACCAAACCAGCTCTCCAACAAATGCTAAAGGATCTTCTCTAGAAAGGAAACACAAAAAGGGTGTATAAACTCAAACCCAAAACAACAAAGTAAATGGCAACGGGATCATACTCATCAATAATTACCTTAAATGTAAATGGGTTCAATGCCCCAACCAAAAGACAAAGACTGGTTGAATGGGTACAAAAACAAGACCTCTATATATGTCATCTACAAGAGACCCACCTCAAAACAAGGGTTACATACAGACTGAAAGTGAAGGGCTGGAAAAAGATCTTCTACACAAATAGAGACCAAAAGAAAGCAGGAATAGCAATATTCGTATCAGATAAAAGAGACTTTAAAAAAAGGCTGTGAGAAGAGATAAAGAGGAAATTACATAATAATCAAAGGATTAATCCAAGAAGAAGATATAACAATTACAAATACATATACACCCAGCATAGGCGTACTGTAATATGTAAGACAAATGCTAACAAGTATGAAAGGGGAAATTAACAATAACACAATAATAGTGGGGGACTTTAATACCTCACTCACACCTATGGATAGATCAACTAAACAGAAAATTAACAAGGAGACACAAACTATAAATGATACAATAGAAAAGTAGAACTAAATGATATCTATAGGACATTTCACCCCCCACCCCAAAAAAAAAGAATTTTAACTTTTTCTCAAGCAAGCACGGCAACTTCTCCAGGATAGACCACAACCTGGGTCATAAATCAAGCCTTGGTAAATTCAAAAAAATTGAAATAATTTCAAGCATCTTTTCTGACCACAATGCAGTAAGATTAGATCTCAAATACAGGAGAAAAACTATTAAAAATTCAAACATATGGAGGCTGAACAGCGCGCTGCTGAAAAACCAACAAATAACAGAAGAAATCAAAAAAAGAAAATATGCATAGAAATTAATGAAAATGAAAACACAACAACCCAGAACCTGTGGGACACTGTAAAAGCAGTGCTAAGCAGAAAGTTCATAGCAACACAGGCATACCTCAAGAAACAAGAAAAAAGTCAAATAAAAAACCTAACTCTACACTTAAAGCAACTAGAAAAGGAAGAAATGGAGAACCCAGCATTAGTAGAAGGAAATAAATCTTAAAAATTAGGGCAGAAATAAATTCAAAAGAAACAAAAGAGACCATAGCAAAAATCAACAAAGCCAAAAGCTGGTTCTTTGAAAGGATAAATAAAATTGACAAACCATTAGCCAGACTCATCAAGAAACAAAGGGAGAAAAGTCAAATCAATAAAATTAGAAATGAAAATGGAGAGATCACAATAGGCAACACAGAAATACAAAGGATCATAAGAGACTACTATCAGCAATTATATGCCAATAAAAAGGAAAACTTGGAAGAAATGGACAAATTCTTAGAAAAGTACAACTTTCCAAAACTGAACCAGGAAGAAATTGAAAATCTTAACAGACCCATCACAAGCACGGAAATTGAAACTGTAATCAGAAATCTTCCAGCAAACAAAAGCCCAGGTCCAGACAGCTTTGCAGCTGAATTCTACCAAAAATTTAGCGAAGTGCTAACACATATCCTACTCAAACTCTTCAAGAAAATTGTAAAGGAAGGTAAACTTCCAAACTCATTCTATGAGGCCACTATCACCCTAATACCAAAACCTGACAAAGATGCCACAAAAAAGAAAAAAACTACAGGCCGATGTCACTGATGAACATAGATACAAAAATCCTTAACAAAATTCCAGCAATCAGAATCAAACAACACATGAAAAAGATCATACATCTTGACCAAGTGGGCTTTATCCTAGGGATGCAAGAATTCTTCAATATCTGCAAATCAATCAATGTAATACACCACATTAACAAATTGAAAAATGAAAAATATATGATTATCTCAATAGATGCAGAGAAAGCCTTTCACAAAATTCAACATCCATTTATGATAAAAAAAAACCCTCCAGAAAGCAGGAATAGAAGGAGCATATCTCAACAGAGTAAAAACTATATATGACAAACCCAAGCAAACATTATCCTCAGTGGTGAAAAATGGAAAGCATTTCACCTAAAGTCAGGAACAAGACAAGGGTGCCCACTCTCACCACTACTATTCAGCATAGTTTTGGATGTTTTAGCCACAGCAATCAGAGTAGAAAAAGAAATGAATCCAAATTGGAAAAATAGAAGTAAAACTCACTGTTTGCAGATGACATGATCCTTTACATAGAAAACCCTAAAGATGCCACCAAAAAATTACTAGAGCTAATCAATGAGTATAGTAAAGTTGCAGGATGTAAAATCAACACACAGAAGTCACTTGCGTTCCTATACACTAATAATGAGAAAATAGAAAGATAAATTAAGGAAACAATTCCATTCACCTTTGCAATGAAAAGAATAAAATATTTAGGAATACTTTTACCTAAAGAAACTAAAGACCTATATATAGAAAACTAGAAAACACTGGTGAAAGAAATCCTAGAGGACACTAATAGATGGAGAAATATACCGTGTTCATGGATGAGAAGAATCAATAGAGTGAAAATTAGTATACTAGCAAAAGCAATATATAGATTCAATACAATCCCTATTTAGCTACCAATGGTATTTTTCACAAAGCTAGAACAAATAATTTCACAATTTGTATGGAAATACAAAAAACCTCAAATAGTTAAAGCAATCTTGAGAAAGAAGAATGGAACTGGAGGAATCAACCTGCCTGACTTCAGGCTCTACTGCAAAGCCACAGTCATCAATACAGTATGGTACTGGCACAAAGACAGAAATATAGATCAAAGCAACAAAATAGAAAGCCCAGAGATAAATCCAAGCACCTATGGACAGGTACCTTACCTTTGACAAAGGAGGCAAAAATATATAATGGAGAAAAGACAATCTCTTTAACAAGTGGTACTGGTAAAACTGGTCAACTGCTTGTAAAAGAACGAAACTAGAACACTTTCTCACACCATACACAAAAACAAACTCAAAATGGATTAAAGATCTAAATGTAAGACCAGAAACTAAAAAATTTCTAGAGGAGAACATAGGCAAAACACTCTCTGACATAAATCACAGCAGGATCCTCTATGATCCACCTCCCCAAATATTGGAAATAAAAGGAAAAATAAACAAATGGGATATAATTAAAATTAAAAGCTTCTGCACAACAAAGGAAACTATAAGCAAGGTGAAAAGACAGCTTTCAGAATGGGAGAAAACAATAGCAAATGAAGCAACTGACAAACAACTAATCTCAAAAATATACAAGCAAATCCTGCTACTCAATTCCAGAAAAATAAGTGACCCAGTCTAAAAATGGGTCAAAGAACTAAACAGACATTTCTCCAAAGAAGACATACAGATGGCTAACAAACACATGAAAAGATGCTCAACATCACTCATTACCAGAGAAATGCAAATCAAAACCACAATGAGTAATCATTTCATGCTAGTCAGACTGGCTGTTATCCAAAAGCCTACATGCAATAAATGCTGGAGAGAGTATGGGGAAAAGGGAACCCTCTTACACTATTTGTGGGAATGCAAACTTGTACAGCCACTGTGGAGAACAGTGTGGCGATTCCTTAAAAAAACTGGAAATACAACTGCCATATGAACCAGCAATCCCACTACTGGGCATACACACCGAGGAAACCAGAATGGAAAGAGACACGTGTACCCCAATGTTCATTGCAGCACTGCTTATAATAGCCAAGACATGGAAGCAGATGTCCATCAGCAAATGAATGGATAGGAAAGCTGTGGTAAATATGCACAATGGAGTATTACTCAGCCATTAAAAAGAATACATTTGAATCAATTCTAATGAAGTGAATGAAAATGGAGCAGATTATACAGAGTGAAGTAAGCCAGAAACTAAAACACCAATACAGTATACTAACACATATATATGGAATTTAGAAAGATGGTAATGATAATCCTGTATCAGTTCAGTTCAGTCGCTCAGTCGTGTCCGACTCTTTGCGACACCATGAATCGCAACACGCTAGGCCTCCCTGTCCATCACCATCTCCGGGAGTTCACACAGACTCAGGTGCATCGAGTCTGTGATGCCATCCAGCCATCCCATCCTCGGTCGTCCTCTTCTCCTCCTGCCCCCAATCCCTCCCACCATCAGAGTCTCTTCCAATGAGTCAACTCTTCGCATGAGGTGGCCAAAGTACTGGAGCTTCAGCTTTAGCATCATTCCTTCCAAAGAAATCCGAGGGTTGATCCCCTTCAGAATGGACTGGTTGGATCTCCTTGCAATCCAAGGGACTCTCAAGAGTCTTCTCCAACACCACACTTCAAAAGCATCAATTCTTTGGCGCTCAGCCTTCTCCACAGTCCAACTCTCACATCCATACATGACCACAGGAAAAACCATAGCCTTGACTAGATGGACATTAGTTGGCAAAGTAATGTCTCTGCTTTTGAAAATGCTATCTAGGTTGCTCTTAAGTTTTCTTCGAAGAAGTAAGTGTCTTTTAATTTCATGGCTGCAGTCACCATCTGCAGTGACTTTGGAGCCCAAAAAAATAAAATCTGACACTGTTTCTACTGTTTCCCCATCTATTTCCCATGAAGTGATGGGACTGGCTGCCATGATCTTCGTTGTCTGAATGTTGAGCTTTAAGCCAACTTTTTCACTCTCCTCTTTCACTTTGATCAAGAGGCTTTTTAGTTCCTCTTCACTTTCTGCCATAAGGGTGGTGTCATCTGCATATCTGAGGTTATTGAAATTTCTCCCAGCAATCCTGATTCAGCTTGTGTTTCCTCCAGTCCAGCGTTTGTGAGACAGCAAAAGAGACACAGATATATAGGACAGTCTTTTGGACTCTGTGGGAGATGGAAGGGGTGGGACGATTTGGGAGAATGGCATTGAAACATGTATAGTATCATATGTGAAATTAACCGCTAGTCTAGGTTCGATGCATGAGACGGTGCTCAGGGATTATGCACTGGATGACCGTGAGGGATGGTATGGGGAGGCAGGTGGGAGGGGGGTTCAGGATAGGGAACACTTGTACACCCTTGCAGATTCATGTTGACATATGGCAAAACCAATACAATATTGTAAAGTTAAAAAATAATAATAAAATAAAAGTCTTCCCCTAAAATTTATTAGTGTATTAGTTCTTTTGCCCCATCTCTCAAAAACTTTTATAGGCAAATTATTGTTTTTGCACAGGTATTGACTATCTAAATGCTTTCACCTTTAATACTCTTTGTTTAAATACTGACTTAACATACCATTGTGCATCTCAACCAATTTAATGTTCCCCAAATTAATGAAAATCAATAAAACTGTCTTTATTATTTACTTTATAAAGTCAACAATTTTATGTCTTGTTCAAGAAGTTTTAAGTTAGTTTAAAATAAATAAAAGTAAAAAATAAAAGCAAAATACCTCTACCACAATTAGTTTAGCAAATAAGGTGGCCAGAGTTCCTCAATAGTTCACAAGTGCATCCTTAGTCTTACTAACTAACCTTAGGAGACTTGGCTTTGGCTTAATAATGTATGGTGCTTGTTGACATTCTCATTAATTCTGAATGCATCTTTGGAAATCTCCTGTTTTTTCAACTTCAGGATACAAACAAAAATTTTGATGCACAGTCCAGCAGCTGAAAATTAGCCTTAGGTCCTGACCCCTGTATTCTTTTCACCCCCAATTTGTGTCTTTAGCTCTCACACATCTTCTTACTCTTCCATAAGTGAGGCACAAGTCTGCTGGAGTGAGTAAGTGAAATATAATATGATTGCAAATTTTTTCAACCAATCTAAAATAAAAGTCTAAGGAAAAGTACTGGGAGATAACCTAATTCCATGAATTTGGATATGCAAAAGTTTTCTTAATAGACAAGAACCTTAAAAATAAAAATTTGTAATCAGAAACAATGATTTTAACATTTTTATGTCTTTATCTTTGTATTCTCCCACAAGTACTATAAAAATAGGATTCCTCATCAGGTCCCAGCACCAAAGATGAGAGAGGAGTGTACTTGTGTGCATTTTCTTTAAATTTTCTATTCTTTGCAAGTGCTTAGCATATTATCTGCCACAAACTAAGGTACTCAAAAGTATAGTCACTAAAATTACTTTAAACTTTTTATGGAAGGTGAAACTATGCTCTCTTCATTCTATTTTTAATAAAAGTTATTGAACATCTCTAGTTGTTTATATGGCACAGAGAAACTGGATGGTGGCAGACAGCTCACTAGAAATTTGGAAAGTGTGAAATAGTTATACTATATGTATCCAAAGAATTGGTGCAGAATTTACTTCATTTCTACTTGTCTTTAAAGTGAGGAAGTTATCAAGGAAAATAGTATTCTCATCAAGTTCCTTTTCTACCTCTCAGCTGTTCTTTTAAACATTGCTGAAACCTCTGATCAGGGTGCACATGAGCAGACATTTGACAGATGTTGCCTTTTCCAAGGTGAATCGCTTTTATTAAAACATATTGGGAATGGCGTTTTACCCTTACAGCATTTTGAGGTCAGAATAGTACTTGTGCTGCTAAAAATAATATTAGAAAATGATTCTTACCAAGTAATAAACACCTGCCTTTGTACATATATAAAAAGGAAGTGAAATACTTTTCATGTCAGAGATTCAATTCTCTTTTTTCTGTTTTATGATCAAAACCACTAAACACCTTACATGTCCAATAAATGGAACAATACTTTGTTGTCATGCTTTAGATTGCAAATCTTGTATCATTCTACCTCAAATCATCCCAAGCAGCTACTGGACACATAATTAGTTTCCTTTCCTTAAAGGGACATTGAAGACATTTTCTTTGGAATTGGAATTGGAATGAAAACTGACCTTTTCCAGTCCTGTGGCCACTGCTGAAGGCAATGCCAAAGAATGCTCAAACTATCACACAATTTCACTCATCTCGCATGATAGTAAAGTAATGCTCAAAATTCTCCAAGCCAGGCTTCAGCAATACGTGAACCATGAACTCCCTGATGTTCAAGCTGGGTTTCGAAAAGGCAGAGGAACCAGAGATCAAATTGCAAACATCCGCTGGATCGTGGAAAAAGCAAGAGAGTTCCAGAAAAACATCTATTTCTGCTTTATTGACTATGCCAAAGCCTTTGACTGAGTGGATCACAATAAACTGTGGAAAATTCTGAAAGAGATGGGAATACCAAACCACCTAAACTGCCTCTTGAGAAATCTGTATGCAGGTCAGAAAGCAACAGTTAGAACTGGACGTGGAACAACAGACGGGTTCCAAATAGGAAAAGGAGTACGTCAAGGCTGTATATTGTCACCCTGCTTATTTAATTTATATGCAGAGTACATCATGAGAAACACTGGACTGGAAGAAACACAAGCTGGAATCAAGATTGCCGGGAGAAATATTAATAACCTCAGATATGCAGATGACACCACCCTTATGGCAGAAAGTGAAGAGGAGCTAAAAAGCCTCTTGAAAGAGAAAGAGGAAAGTGAAAAACTTGGCTTAAAGCTCAACATTCAGAAAACAAAGATCATGCCATCTGATCCCATCACTTCATGGGAAATAGATGGGGAAACAGTAGAAACAGTGTCAGACTTTATTTTTGGGGGCTCCAAAATCACTGCAGATGGTGACTGCAGCCATGAAATTAAAAGACGCTTACTTCTTGGAAGAAAACTTATGACCAACCTAGATAGTATATTCAAAAGCAAGAGACGTTACTTTGCCGACTAAGGTCCGCCTAGTCAAGGCTATGGTTTTTCCAGTAGTCATGTATGGATGTGAGAGTTGGACTGTGAAGAAGGTTGAACGCCGAAGAATTGATGCTTTTGAAATGCGGTGTTGGAGAAGACTCTTGAGAGTCCCTTGGACTGCAAGGAGATCCAACCAGTCCATTCTGAAGGAGATCAGCCCTGGGATTTCTTTGGAAGGAATGATGCTAAAGCTGAAGCTCCAGTACTTTGGCCACCTCATGCGAAGAGTTGACTCATTGAAACAGACTGATACTGGGAGAGATTGGGGGCAGGAGGAGAAGGGGACAACCCAGGATGAGATGGCTGGATGGCATCACGGACTCGATGGACGTGAGTCTGAGTGAACTCAGGGAGATGGTGATGGACAGGGAGGCCTGATGTGTTGCGATTCATGGGGTCGCAAAGAGTTGGACAGGCCTGAGTGACTGAACTGAACTGAAGACATTTTCATAATGAAGCACAGGTATATTTTGAAAGATGACCGCTACTGCTAAGTCACTTCAGTCGTGTCTAACTCTGTGCGACCCCATAGAAGGCAGCCTACCAGGCTCCCCCGTCCCTAGAATTCTTCAGGCAAGAACACTGGAGTGGGTTATTTCCTTCTTCCAGTGAGTGAAAGTGAAAAGTGCAAGTGAAGTCGTTCAGTCGTGTCTGATCCTCAGCGACCCCATGGACTGCAGCTTTCCAGGCTCCTCTGTCCATGGGATTTTCCAGGCAAGAGTACTGGAGTGGGGTGCCATTGCCTTCTCTGAAAGATGATTATTATTTAATATAGATAAAAATCATCAGTCTAGGACAAGAAGAAAAATTACAAAGGCAACATAAAGAGAATGATGAATGAAAAGTAAAAGGCTTTAAGTCAGTGATTGAGCCTGAAAATATCATTCTTTTATAAAGCTAATTTGGTATCAAATAAACAATAATAATTTATTTTAGGAAAACTTTCCATATAGATAAAATGTCTTTTCATATAAAAAGTATTAATACTAAAATTTCTGTAAAATCACTCTTATTCTCATTATTGTACACATGCACACACCTTTTTTTCATGCAAATCTATTTATCTGCATTGGGAGAACTGAATGGTGGGGAAAGGGAAAGGAAGGAAAACAATGCAAAATGATAATATAGTTGTTTTTTTTTTTTTTTAACTACTCAGAACATATCCACTAACAAGAGGAAAAATTAAGCTCAGAAGTCAAAGGTACTACACAAAAACTTGATTGTTGATGTGTATTCTACTGGTTACATACAATAATTGATTCCAGCACATTCATTGAACATCCATTACATTTAAAACTTGTCCTTGACTCTGGCAACTTAAATGAGTAAACCATGTTTCCTAATGTCATATATTAAAGGTCTAATAGGAAAGACAGATGTACAGCCAGATAAATGTATTAAAATTAGGTATAACATAAATGTGCAAATAGTTTAACAATGGGAATGTGGAAGGAGATCCATTCTTCCTTCACTACATGGAGGAGGAGAGGAGTCCTCATTAGGTATTAGCCTACTATGGAGGTAATGGATGACTTGGGAATTTAAGGAAGACTATAATTTTGCTAGGCAGAGAATCTGACTAGGTCATCTAGACCAGAACACCTCTCCAAAGAACGAAAGATGAAACTTATTACATGATTGCTGCTACACAATGTGGAAATGGACAAGTGTTAGAAGATGAGTCTAAAGTAAGCCAGAACATAAAAGGCCCTTGAGTAGAATGCCAGGCATTCTAAGCTTTAGTCCTTGGCAGAAAGGAATCTTTAATTTAAAGAATAGGAAGGTAAAAAAGTGTAAAGAGAAAGCAGTTTGGTAGATACTGCAACTTTAAGGGAAAAGGAACTTGTAAGGGTACACAGATAAGTGTGCTCTTATCATATTTGATCCTGTTCTCATAAACCTGCAGTTTATTGCATCCTTACTCATTCTCTTGCTTCTGGTCTAGCAAAATTTACATTAATACAGCAGGAATCACTTCAAAACGATAGTAATTCAGGTAATATCTGAGTTGATCGGTTTTCTAGCAAAATCACTCTTGTTACTTAGCAATTCAGCAATATAAAAACAATACTGGAGGAAGTATTTCAAGTATTTGAGATTAAATTGGCTTCAAGGACTCTCAGATCCTGTAAAACATAATTCAAATTAAGCAATTTAGATAGCTTTTCTTCTTCATTTTTTCATTAAGTATGTCACCTAAGTATCTTTGTAAGGGGAAATTTAGTTTTTTTTTTTTTTAATGTTTTTAAAGTATATTTTAAATATGCTACAAATCATCAGATTAATAACATCCAGTTATTGTAATAGAGTGATTTAATTATCAATATAGTTAAGTTCATAACTGACTTTTATTAATTCATAAAAATTATTTGCTTATTTATTTTTTACTGAAATATAATTAATATACAGTAAGGACTTCCCTGGTGGCTCAAACGGTAAAGCATCTGTCTACAATGCGGGAGACCTGGGTTCAATCCCTGGATGGGGAAGATCCACTGGAGAAGGAAACGGCAGTCCACTCCAGCGCTATTGCCTGGAAAATCCCGTGGATAGAGGAGCTTGATAGGTTACAATCCATGGGGTCGCAAAGAGTTGGACACAACTGAGCGACTTCATTTCACAGTAATATATTATTTGCAGGTGTACAATATAGAGAGTCACAATTTTTAAAGGTTATACTCCATTTATAGTTATTATAGAATATTTGCTATGTTCCCATGTTGTACAGTATATCCTTGTAGCTTAATTTATACCTAATAGTTTGTACTTCTCAATCCCCTACCTTTATATTGCCCTTCCTCCCTTTCCTTTGTCTATTGATAAGTACTAGTTTGTTCTCACTATGTGTGTGATTGCTTTTTTTTTGTTATAAATTTCTAATTTGTTATATTTTGTAGATTTCACATTTAAGTGGTATACAATATATGTCTTTCTCTGTCTGACTTCTTTCACTAAAGCATAATGCCCTCCGAGTTCATTTATGTTGCTGCTGCAAATGAACATTCTTTTTTTATGAATCAGTAGTATATATACAATCACTTATTCTTTATCCAGTTGATGGACACTTAGATTGCTTCCATATCTTGACAATAGTAGATAACAGTGCTATGAACATTGGGTAGCATGCATGTTTTCAAATTAATGGTTTTGTTTTATTAGGATATGTACCTATGCATGGAATGACTGAGTCATCTGATAGTTTTATTTTTAGTTTTTTTAAGAAATCTCCTTAGTATTTTTCATAGTGGCTGTACCAATTTACATTCCCCCAACAGTATACATGTGTTCCCTTTTCTCCACATCCTCACCAACAACTGTTGTTTGTGTTATTTTTCATGATAGCCATTCTGGCCAGTATGAGCTGATCTCTCATTGTTTTGATTTGCATTTCTCTGCTAACTGAAGATGTTGCACATCCTTTCATGTGTTTCTTTTGAAAAATGTTTGTTCAGTTCCTCTTTGGAAAATACATCTTTTCTGTTCTTCTGCCAATTTTTTAAATTGAGTTGTTTGTTGTGATATTGAGTTGTATGACCCGTTTATATATGTTAGATATTAACCTCCTTTGGTCATATCCTTCACAAATATTTTCTCCCAGTCCATATGTTGTCATTTCATTTTGTTGAACGTTTCCTCTGCTATGCAAAAGCTTTCAAGTTTAATTAAATCCCATTGGTTTATTTTTGCTTTTACTTCCTTTTTTGAGAGATGGATCTAAAAAAGTATTGCTAAGATATATGTCAAAGTGTTTTGTCAATGTTTTCCTCTAAGAGTTTTATAGTGTCCAGCCTTACACTTTGTCTTTAATCCACTTTGAGTTTATTTTTGTATATGCTGTTAAAAATTTTCTAATTGCATTCTCTTATATGTGGCTGACCAGTTTTCCCAGCACCACTCATTTTTTTAAATTTTGTTTTTATTCTTATTTTTTAGTTAATTTATTTATTTTAATTGGAGGCTAATTACAATATTGTAGTGGTTTTTGCGATATGTTGACATGAATCAACCATAGATGTACATTTGTTCCCCATACCATCCCTCAGAGTCATCCCAATACACCAGCCCTGAACACTCTGTCTCATGCATCGAACCTAGACTGGCGATCTATTTCCCATATGATAATATACATATTTCAATGCTATTCTCTCAAATCATCCCACCCTCGCCTTCTCCCAAATAGCCTAAAAGTCTGTTCTTTACATCTGTGTCTCTTTTGCTGTCTTCCATATAGGGTCATCGTTACCATCTTCCTAAGTTCCATATATATGTGTTAATATACTGTACTGGTGTTTTTCTTTCTGACTTACTTCACTCTGTATAATAGGCTCCAGTTTCATCTACCTCATTAGAACTGATTCAAATGCATTCTTTTTAATGGCTGAGTAATATTCCATTGTGTATATGAACCGTAGCTTTTTTATCCATTTGTCTGCAGATGGACATATAGGTTGCTTCCATGTCCTGGCTATTATAAGCAGTGCTGTGATGAACATTGGAGTTCATGTGTCTCTTTCAATTCTGGTTTCGTCAATGTGTAAGCCCAGCAGTGGGATTACTTCCCAGCACCACTTATTGAAGAGACTATCTTTTCTCCATTGTATTTCTTGTCACTTTTGTCATACGTTAATTGATATAAGTCCATGAGTTTGTCTCTGAGCTTTATTTTGTTTTATTGATCTGCATGTCTCTTTTTGTGCCAGTACGAAATTTTTGATGACTATATCTTTGTCTTGTTATCTGAAGCCAGGGAGCATAATTCCACCAGCTCTGTTGTTTCTCAAAATTATTTTCCTGTTTAGTTTCATTTGTGTTTCCATACAAATTTTAAAATTATTTGTTCTAGTTCTGTGAAAAACATCATTGGTATTTTGATAAAGATGCATTGAATCTGTAGATTGCCTTGGGTAGTATGGTAATTTTAACAATATTAATTATTCCAATCCAAGAATATGGTATATCTTCCTATTGGTTCATGTCTTCTTCAATATTTACAAGTAATTTTTCTTCTCATCTTTGTTCAATAGTTCTCATATACTTAATAGAATTTTTGAATTTTTAAATAAAATTATAGTGGTGTTTCCTAATATATTTAAAGCAGTAGTATACAGTTTAGTTTCACCCAGGTATTGTGGGCTAATTATATCCTCTCAAAATTCATTCACTGAAGACCTAACACCCCACATCTTATTATGTGATTGTATTTGGAGAAAGGGCTTTAAGAGCTGATTAAGTTAAAGAGAGGCTATTAGGAAATTCCCTAACCTGATATGACTGGTGTCTTTATAAGAGGAGAGATAAAGTCAAAGGGAGATACTAAAGATGATCTTATGAAGAGGCAGAAACAGGGTGGACATCTCCAAACCAAGGAGAGAGGCCCCAAGAGAAACCAAATCTCCTAAAACCTTGACATTGGACTTTTAGCCTCCAGAATTATGAGAAAATCTTTCTGTTGTTTAAGCTGTTCAATCTGTAGTGTTTTGTATGGAAACACTAACACATTAATGCAGTAGGTTTTCTTGAGGAGTGCATGTTACTTTTTTTTTTTTTTACTCAGAGCATTTGTTTTCACTGGAGAGAGCATGGGAGAGCATAAGCTTTATATCCAAACTGATGTAAGTCAAAATCCCAACAAAGCTCTTTAAAGTGCCTAATTTGCTAAAACGCTGAATTTCAATAAGCCCATTTATTAATGGGAATAATTTCAATTAAATGATTTTACAAATAGTGAACTAACTGAAATCATTAATTTCACTTACAATTTTTTTTTTTTTAACATGGGAAAGACTTTGCTTACATTGGGAAAAATTTGTTCTTCTCAAATAAAATATTTACTTATTGTTAAGTTGTTTTTAGGAGACTGACTCTTGTTTATTTTACTATCTCCTGGTAATCTTCAGTTCAGTTCAGTCGCTCAGTCTTGTCCAACTCTTTGCGACCCCATGAATTGCAGCATGCCCGGCCTCCCTGTCCATCACCAACTCCCAGAGTTCACTCAGATTCATGTCCATCGAATCAGTGATGCCATCCAGCCATCCCATCCTCTGTCATCCCCTTCTCCTCCTGCCCCCAGTCCCTCCCAGCATCAGAGTCTTTCCCAATGAGTCAACTCTTCGCACGAGGTGGCCAAAGTACTGGAGTTTCAGCTTTAGCATCATTCCTTCCAAAGAAATCTCAGGGTTGATCTCCTTCAGAATGGACTGGTTGGATCTCCTTGCAGTCCAAGGGACTCTCAAGAGTCTTCTCCAACACCACAGTTCAAAAGCATCAATTCTTCGATGCTCAGCCTTCTTCACAGTCCAACTCTCACATTCATACATGACTACTGGAAAAACCATAGCCTTGACTAGATGGACCTTAGACAGCAAAGTAAGGTCTCTGCTTTTGAATATGTTATCTAGGTTGGTCATAATTTTTCTTCCAAGGAGTAAGCATCTTTTAATTTCCTGATAATCTTAAGTAGCTTAATTTATTTAAGGTTATCTATTTAAAAGACCCATGCTCTTTATAAATAATAATAATTAAAACATCCAAACCTCAACATACAATAACCACTGTAAGTAAATAATACCAATTACACTGATAAACTGCAGGTATATATCATTTCCTTCTCCATTGGCACCCCACTCCAGTATTCTTGCCTGGAGAATCCTGTGGACAGAGGAGCCTGATGGGCTGCTGTCCAAAGGGTCACACAGAATCAGACACGACTGAAGCGACTTAGCATATATTATTTATTTCTCAGGATTGGATATGACTCAAAAAAATGAAAAATCATTAATCCCTTCATTTTATACTATTTAAATTTATTCTAATTTCATTACATTAAAATTTAGTTTTCTTCAGTCATTCTAGCGATTATTAATGTGCTCAATTGCCACATGTGGCTAGTAGGTATTGTATTGATCAGTGAAGATATGGGACATTTCCATTATCAGAAAGTTTTATTAGATCCTGCTGCTAGTCATTAATAACTTCAATGAACCTGTATAAGAAAGTTCAAAAAATTTAATAAGAAAAACAAGAGTTTTAAAAATGCCTTATTCCTGGCACTCATTTCCCGCAAAGGTTTTAAAGTGTTCATAAAATTATGATCCATGCTTAATTATGAGAATATTAAATATGCACAGTCTTCTGTATAAATAAGCATTACAAAGTAAAGTTTTCTTTTTTATAATAAAATTGAAAATATGTCAGTAAACTTGGCTTCATTTCCTTTTTGACAATCATGGAAGTAGATAATTAAATGATGCTTATTAAAACTCCCTCTAGCACTCAATATTTCAAAGTAATGTGTTTCCCATCATTGGATATCAAAGAAAAGGAAAAGAAGAAAATGAATAGTTGAGAGACCATTCAAATTAATTTATTCCATTAAAATAGCTATCTATGGATATCAGTTTTTATTACATTGTGCAGCCTACACGATTACAATGATATTAGAGAAATACCTCATCTAGTTCAAAGTAAATGCGAATGGATACTTAGGATAACCAGGAAGAATCATTGCTTAAAAAAACTGTTTTGCAAAGCTGTTTCTTTTCATTTTTTAACTGACATCTAAAAAATAATATGATAAATCAAGCCAATACCGGTTTTCTAGGAATATAATAATCATTCATTAAGTTTAGGTACAGAAAACATTTAGAATATTTTATTAATAAGTATTATTATAGTGTTATATAAATTAATTTTTGGCCTATCAGGTTTTTAAATAAATATTTTATATGTTGACTTATGGAAAATTTGAACAGAAAGTAAAAGGAGCACCCAGATCCTCTTCACTCTTCCATCCGAGTTTTCATTATTAACAAATTGCAATATGGTAAATTTAACATGGTACATATGTTATTATTGATAAGCCAATATTGATACATTTACTGGCTAAAATCTACAGTTTACATTAAGAATCTCTTCGTGTGGTGCATTGTGTGGGTTTTGACAAATGTGGAATGACACATATCAAATATCACAGTATATACAGAATATTTTTATTGCCCTAAAAATCACCTAGGGTCTACCTACTCATCCCTCTGTTCTTCGCCCTGCACCCCCTACAACCACTGATTTTTTTTTTTTTTACTATTTATACTTTTTTCCTTCTCTAGAATGTTGTATACTTAGCATTACATGGTATGCAGCCTTTCAGACTGGCTTCTTTCACCTTTCAATATTCATTTAAGTTCCTCCATGCCTTTATGTGGCTGCATAGCTCATTTTTAATGCATTTTATTTACTTTTTAAGATTTTTTGAAGTCTATCCGAACTTTTAATTATATTTTGAAGTAATTGAAGACATTTAAAAAATGCTATAGAAAGTTTTCATATGCTCTTCATTGAGCTTCTCTGATGTTAATTCTAACCAGAGTACAATTATCAAAACTACAAAATTAACATTTGTACAATACTAATTTTTTAATTGCACACTGAATACAGTTTTGCCTGATTTCCCATTAATATTCTTTCCTGTTTCAAATAAATAATCCTCTTGGATCTGGCACACAACCTGGGGTTCAATAAGGAAAGTGAAAAGTGAAAGTTCCTCAGTCCTCTCTGACTCTTTCCAATCCCATGGACTGTACAGTCCATGGAATTGTCCAGGCCAGAATACTGGAATGGGCAGCCTTTCCCTTCTCCAGTGGATCTTCCCAAACCAGGGATCAAACCCAAGTCTCCTGTATTGCAGACAGAGTCTTTACCAGCTAAGCCACAAAGGAAGCCCTCAATCAAGAAAGAACCTTAAACACATAGGGAGAGTAGAGTGGCAATTAACTTTTTTTCCTGTCCTTAGATGCTATCCAAACATGTTTTGCATTCAATCAAGAAAGGGAATCTTAAACACAAAAATGTTTGAGTTGGCATCTAAAGACAGAACATGTTAATTGCCACTCTCCCTATGAAGAAAGGAAATAAGAAATAAGCAAACCAAACTGATAAGAAGGCTTGGAAATTGTAAAGTCAAAATATTTTTTCAGAATGAGTGAGATAGGACACGTCTGTGTTTGCTGGAAATAAATTTTGTTTGATAAAGTACAGAAACTGACCATAAGAAGTAGGTTTTCATTTACATATATGTGTGTGTGTGTGTGTGTGTGTGTGTATTTCAAGTCAACTATTAGAAAATATTGAGCAACATTTTTTCCACTTTTTTCCCATAATTACATGAAAAAAATTAATTTTAAAAACATTGCAAACCAAAGACATGTTCATCTTTTTAGATGTGATTTTCATTAGAGTGGTGATGAGAAGGGTGACATTTTCACAACCTCTCCTACCATCCTAGGAGAGTCCATCAAAAAAAATTCAAGATGAAGGCATGCTGTTTGAAAAAAGAGATTTGTGTGAACACCCCAAACTCTTTAAAAATACTAATCACATTCATCTGACTTTATAGTTTTCAAGTAACATGTAATAAGGATAAGTAGCTTTTATATTAATTTAACAGTGTTAAGACATGCTTTATCTTCGGTTTAAAACTATTTCTTCCCAATTTTTGCTCACATCAGTAAATTGCATCAATTATCCAGTTGCTCAAACCAGTGATAGAGTGGTCATTCTTGATTCCTCTCTTCCACTGTATTATTGACATGCATTATTGACACCATCTACTGACATGCATTAACTCTTCAGCAAGTAGAAACTCAATATATATCAGTTCTGTGCTCCTATCTTTATCAGCACCACTACCTCCCCCAATCCAAACCATTACTCTTCCTCACATGGACTAGTGGAATAACTCCTTCTCTTTCCATCTTGCCCCTTACTCCTTTCTAAATTGAATCTTACCGTAGTGATAGTGCCCTGTTAAAAATATAAATTGGTCAAATTACTCCCTTGATTAAATACATTACAGAGTCCTGATTAAATGAAATAAATATTGATTCCTTTCAATACCTATTGCGACTACCCATAGGTCCCACATCCATCACTAAAGTTCACACTCAAGCTTCCCTGTTTCTGATCATTTCTTGAAGACATCATTTTATTTTTTTCTCAGTTTTGCTAAGAAGTACATTTTTGAAAAAACACTCTCAGTGCAAATGTGTCCTGTTTGGTTAAACAAAATCCAAATTAAAAACGTATATCTCATGTTACACATACATTCTTTAACTGAATATTTTCCACACAACATAATTCAGCAATCATTCACAATAGAACATATCTTATTTTACTTTAAATTATTTCCTAAAAATGCATTATTAAAGAATGTATCCAAGGAACTTTAAAGAGTAAAAATTTGAAAAACAAAAAAGACAATTTATTTTATAGTATCAGCCACTCAATTATATTTTAGCATATTAATGAAATAAAATTCTCTAATTAATTCTGACATAAATTTCAGTTCTGTGAACAAAAAATAAATATTTTCAGTACTAGTCAAAGTTTATAGAAAATAATGAATTGTCTTTTTCTATCTTTATCAATATTTCAAACCAGGAATGTCTTTTGTCAATAACCTGGGAGCCATCTCCTCGAAATAAAAACATCAAGAAAGACAGTGTCTTATCTCCCAATCTTTATTGAAGGCTAAGAGCCTAACTTACACAAGCAACTATTAGCAAACACAGGTGGCCTGATTTTATTGACCATATTCCTCCCTAAGGCTCCCACATTGCAGGCAGATGCTTTATCCTCTGAGCTATCAGGGAAGCCCATATATATATATATATATATATATATATATATATATATATATATATGTATATATATATGCATATATCATATAGGATAGAAGAAAATCTCTAATGATAGGTAACACGTTCTAAGTGTGGCAGTTTTTCATCCAAAGTCTTTTCAAAGGTCCTTTTGCACACTTCCTATTATTAAAGTGCGGAAAGCAAAATATTTCTTTTAATTCATAAAATCAACATTTTATGACAATAAAAAGAGAAGGGGAAGGTGCTTTTTTATTTTCCTTAAGGAAATGGAGACTCTTTTTTACAAGACATGGAGAGGTCTGTCACCATGCTCCCACCCTCACAGTCCTTTTCTACAGGACTCTGCTCTTAGTCTACCTAAGCCACCACCTAAGCTGCCACCTAAGAAGTATCCCTAAGAAATAAGTCCTTGCCCTTTGCTACAAGGGAGTAAGTTGAATAAATTAAGATGACATATTCTATCTTTGGATAACCAAGCCTTGTCTAGGTAATGGTTAATGGTGATGCTTAGTGTAGAAAGACATTTTCCGTCAGTGACATAGAATCTTTCAGTCAAACATATGCTTTCAGGATTTAGAATTAGAAAATATTTTCAGGAAAAACATGCCATTTTGTTAACAAGTAAAAGGAGTCAAAATAATTTACAGAAATTGGTCATGTATTACCATAGTTCACAAGATACCTAAACATACAAGTAACTAAGAGCTATCAACCAACCAGAAACCTGCAGACAGGAGCATATCTCCTGAATAAAATATTTTTTATTGTAATTACTTTGTAGAGCTTTTAAAAGCATAATCTCAAATTCCTACCTGCAGAGATTTGGGGGTCCATTGACATGGAGTGTAACTTGGTCATCATGGCTTTTACAATCTCCTAAATTAATGGAGTTGGTGACGGACAGGGAGGCCTGGCATGCTACAATTCATGGGGTTGCAAAGAGTCAGACACGACTGAGCGACTGAACTGAACTGAAATTAATTCTAATGCTCAGGCAAGCCTGAAAAAACCTGGCATAAAGAGCTAGGATTGTCTGGTTGCAGCAAGAGAAGAATAAGTGCTAATAGAAAATAATATTTAAAGTTGCATTGGGCTTTTCCAGTTCAAATTTCTCTGACACCTGCTTGGGATTTGGGAGATACTCACATTTCTTAGTGGTACTTTAATATTCTATTTGTAAGCCCTGGATGGTGTGAAAGAATCACAATAATTTTTTTTTCCCATGTGATAAGACAGAGACTTATTTAAAGACCTAATCTATATTATGTTATGCACTTTACATGAATTCACTAATTTCATTTAAAAAAGAAGAGGAAAAAAAAGAAGGCACAAGCAATTAATATCCTTGTTTTAAAGAATAGGAAGCAGGAAAGCAGAGGTAAAATATTTTCCCCAAATTCACACCAATAATAAACAAGTGGTAATATCAGGATTAAAATTTCATATAATTTTGAATTCTATTGATTTTCATGGGAAATCATTTAAATTAATAAAAAGAGTACTTTAAACACTGCTCACTCCACAGACTGGAATAGACAATCGGGGATGAGTGTTTCCTATCTCCTCTCCACCCACCACTATCTTTAGGGCCTCAGATAAGGCTCTTATGGAAAAACAAAACAGAAATTACACCCCAAACACCCCCAGAGTTTCAGAACCACAGACATCTCTGGGCAAGTAGGCATTCCTCTTGACAATCCTGTTTGTAAAGGTTAAAGACAGAGCAAAGACAAAAAACAAAGTTTTTTAAAAAAGTCATCCCAGGCCTCTACTTTAAAACCCTGAGAGGACAGACAGCTCCATGAGCTCCCTCTAGGTCTGCAGAACCTGATTTTTGTCCCCAGCATTGTGGGACGGCACTGTGTTGGTAGGCTGTGGGTCTGGCCACGTGGCGAGGTCAAGCAGGGGTGCAGCTGGCCCTTCAGTTCCAAGCCAGTGGGCCTGGTGGCACATTTCTGTCCTCAAAGCAGTGGCCAGACAACTTCTCTCCCTGATCTACTGCTGCTTTCAAAGCCTCCGAGACTCATTCTTTTCTACTCCTTCAGGATACTCTCTTAAACCAAACTGGCAAATACTGGACTTCTCTCAATAGTACTTTGTTGTTGTTGTTTAGTGGCTAAGTTGTGTCTGACATTTTGTGATCCCATGGACTGTAGCCAACCAGGCTTCTCTTTCTCAGGCAAGAAGACTGGAGTGGGTTGCCATTTCCTTCCAACTCAGGGATTGAAACTGTCTCCTGAATTGGCAGATAAATTCTTCCTCAGTCCTTACTATCTCACCTTGCTGAGAGGCAGGGAGAGGACTTCTTCCTCTAGACAGCAATATCTAGGTAGGGAAGTGGGGTAAGGAAATGGCATAGCTGTTTTAGCTAAGGAGCACAAGATGGACATCCCCAGATCCAGCTAGGCTGTCAAGATAACAGTCTAGCGTTGGTAATGTTGAATGAAGCATTCATTTTTACCTTGTGGATGCTAGTGTTATAGAGTTCAATGTTGTACATAGTCTGTTTTCTATTTGTTAATAAAACTACAGCATCATTGCATAATTCTTGATGGTAATAAACTTGAATAATCAGATTTCTTAAAAAAAAACTGTTCACTTCAAAATATGCATCTGTTACAGAATGGCACAAGAAAATTTTACTTGGTACACACATGACATGTTGAATGCTTTGTGCTCAACAGCCATTGAAATAGGCAGCGTTGATACAGTGGAGCATGAGAACTCACTGTGACCATAATCAAAGAAGCTCTCAGGATTTGATCAATTACTTTATATTTAAGCTAAGTTGAAAATGCATGCCTACTATTGTTTGGCCAGGCACTCTTGAACAAACACTTTCAATACATTATCATAGGAATGTTATGTATTGAAGTTTTAGAGCAACAATTCAGGCAGATATTAGTAACCCTTTTGTAAAATGAGAAAAGTCAATTTTATAGAGAATAATTTACCCATTTCTGTGCAGATAATGGGCTTCCCTTGGACTGCAAGTGGATAGAACCAGTCAGTCCTAAAGGAAATACATTTTGAATATTTATTGGAAGGACTGATGTTGAAGCTGAAGCTCCAGTCCTTTGGCCACCTAACACAAATAACTGACCCACTGGGAAAAAACCCTGATGATGGGAAAGACTGAAGGCAGGAGGAGAAGAGGAGAACAGAGGATGAAATTATTGGATGGTATCACCAACTTGAAGGACATGAATTTGAGCAAGTTCTGGGGAATGGTGAAGGACAGGGAAGCCTGGTGTGCTGCAATTTATGGGATTACAAAGAATCAGACACAATTGAGCTGAACTGAATGGGCTTCTCAGATGGCGCTAGTCATAAAGAACATCCCTGCCAATGCAGGAGACATAAGAGATGCAGGTTGTCTCTGAGTGGGGAAAATCCCCTGAAGGAAAGCATGGAGACTCACACCAGTATTCTTGCCTGGAAAATTGCATGGACAGAGGAGCCTGTTGGCTACAGTCCATTGGGTGGCCCAGGTGGCCCTAGTGGTAAAGAACCCACTTGTCAATACAGGAGATGCAGTTTTAATCCCTGTTTGGGGAAGATTCCTCTGGAGGAGGAAATAGCAATCTGATACAGTACTTTTGCCTAGAGAATCCCATGGACAGAGGAGCCTGGCGAGCTAAGGTCCATAAGGTTGCAAAGAGTCGGATAAGACTAAAACAACTTAGCACACACACAGATGCAGATAATAAAGACACTTAGATTTAAATTTGTCTCTTACTGTCAAGACTTTACTCTTTTCATTGTCTTCCATTAACTCATTGCTACTGAGACCAAAAGAAAAAAAAAATCTATCAGTCAATCAAATAAAATACTGATAAATTTTTAATATGTATCTAATGTTTAAAGGCTTTGACTGTGTGGAACACAATAAACTGTGGAAAATTCTTCAAGAGATGGGAATACCAGACCACTTGACCTGCCTCTTGAGAAACCTGTATGCAGGTCAGGAAACAACAGTTGGAACTGGACATGGAACAAGAGACTGGTTCCAAATAGGAAAAGGAGTATGTCAAGGCTGTATATTGTCACTCTGCTTATTTAACTTCTATGCAGAGTACATCATGAGAAACACTGGGCTGGAGGAAGCTGGAATCAAGATTGCTGGAAGAAATATTTATAAGTTCAGATATGCAAATGACATCACCCTTATGGCAGAAAGTGAGAAAGAACTAAAGAGCCTCTTGATGAAAGTGAAAGAGGAAAGTGGAAAAGTTGGCTTAAAGCTCAACATTCAGAAAACTAAGATCATGGCATCCAGTCCCATCACTTCACAGTAAATAGATGGGGAAACAGTGGGAATAGTGGCTGACTTTATTTTTCTGGGCTCCAAAATCACTGCAGATTGTGACTGCAGCTATGAAATTAAGACACTTACTCCTTGGAAGGAAAATTATGACCAACCTAGACAGCATATTAAAGAGCAGAGACATTACTTTGTCAGCAAAGGTCTGTCTAGTCAAGGCTATGGCTTTTCTAGTGGTCATGCATGAATGTGAAAGTTGGACTATAAAGAAAGCTGAGTGCCAAAGAATTGATGCTTTTTAACTGCGGTGTTGGAAAAGACTCTTGAGAGTCCCTTGGACTGCAAGGAGATCCAACCAGTCCATTCTAAAGGAGATCAGTCCTGGGTGTTCATTAGAAGGACTGATGTGGAAGCTGAAACTCCAATACTTTGGCCACCTGATGTGAAGAGCTGACTCATTTGAAAGGACCCTGATGCTGGGAAAGATTGAGGCCAGGAGGAGAAGGGGACGACAGAGGATGAGATGGTTGGATGGCATCACCGACTCGATGGACATGGGTTTGGGTGGACTCTAGGAGCTGGTGATGGACAGGGAGGCCTGGCATGCTGTGGTTCATGGGGTCGCAGAGTTGGACATGACTGAGCGACTGAACTGAACTGAAAGTTTACCATTATATCAGAAGCAATAATAGGTTTATATCACTGTTATAGCAAATGACCAAAAATTTTGTGGCTTAGAAACAACTTAGATTCATTGTCTTACAGTTCTAGACCTCATAAGTCCAAAATGGGTCTTACAGGACTAAAGTCAATGTTTTAGGAATGCTCCATGCCTTTCAGATGCTCTGGAAGGAAATCTGTTCCTTGCCTTTTCCAACTTCCAGGGTGCTCATGAAAGCATTACTGTGGCCCCTGTTTTCTCTGTCACATATTTTTAATTCTGACACTTATATTCCTCTTTTAGAGAATCTTTTAAATTATATTTGCCTCACTTTAATAATCCAAAACAGTGTTTTTCATGTAATCATATATGCCAAGTACTTTTTCCAAATAAGGTAGCATATTCACAGGTTTTAGAAATTAGGTTGTAAACATCTTTTTAGGGCTTTTATTCTGTTTACCACAAATTGTGCACACCGTCTCCTTTAATGTTCATGATTTCATACAGTGGGTGTTGTATAATGATAGAGCTGAAGTTCACAGTGCAAGAGATTGCCCTCAGTACCCAACAGTACAGATTTTAGTACAAAGCACATAATTAGATTTATGTAACACTTTTGCTGCCTCTGACATTTTATGTTCAATGCTCACAAGAGATGCTAAAGTTCATCATGTTCTATAAAAGACAGATATCTAATCTTTATTGCTATATTCATTGAGCTTCTGCTGCTGCTACTAAGTCACTTCAGTCATGTCTAACTCTGTGTGACCCCATAGATGGCTCCTCTGTCCCTGGGATTCTCCAGGCAAGAATACTGGAGTGGGTTGCCATTTCCTTCTCCAATGCATGCATGCATGCTAAGTCACTTCAGTTATGTCTAATTCTGTGTGACCCTATGAACAGCAGCCCACCAGGCTCCTCTGTCCATGGGATTCTCTAGGTAAGAATACCAGATTGGGTTGCCATTTCCTTCTCCCATTCATTCAGCATCTACTATCAAAAAATATCTAATATTATCATAAAAATTGTGATTTGAAATGAATAATGGAACTCCATTATTCTCTCATTTAAAAATATTACAATCCTTGCAAAACTTAGAAGGGAATAAGAAAATGTTTCTTAGTCTTACTTCTCATTGGAAACAGCACCTGAGACAAACGGTTGCATGCAGGCAGTTTATTTTAGGAAATGATCCTAAGGAACAATAGTGAGAGATTTGGAAACATGAAACAGGAGAGGTTGAAAATGCATTATAAGTCTGTGTTGCTGGACTTCTTATTGATGTGAGCAACAGTAAGTAAATCCTTTTAACTATCCTTGGGGAACCTTGTAGAATGCACTGCAGACTTGTGCCTTCTAAACAATAAAGAGTGGCAATATCTACACAGACACTTTCTTCCCACCGATGAAGGACTGTCCCAGGTTTTGTTAAACCTTGCAATTTCAGGTTTGTGCCTTAATCAAAATGACTGAGCTGATTCCTGTAGGAGTCCCATGTTTCCAGAGATGCCTCAGGGGAGAAAGCAAGAGATGCATATTTCAGCCCAGGTTAAGTGCTTGCAGATTATACCTAAGGCAACTGTTCACCATAGCAACCAGTAAAAATTGGAGTTAAATGAAGGCTAAAAGGATATGTGGCAAAGGACCTAGATATGTCCACTATTAAATGAACATTCTCTTTTATATTATAATAATTTGTTTTTCCTTCTCCCTATAGTTTAAAAAAACGATCAAATTTTATGCATAGTGTAATAAACCTGATTAATTCTTTCAAAAGTTTTATTTCACATAAATATATGTACAAAAATAAATGAATTAAACTATGTGTGTTCATTTGAGTTTCAAAAGTTCACTAGATATGATTGGTTGCATTTTTAGCAGATGTATCAGTAGTAAATTGAGGTTTTCTTTACATACAAGAACATGAAGACAGTGCTGAACTGTGTATCTGCAAATATTATGAGAATCCATTTTCAACCATTGCTCATATTTATCTCTTTATGAATAGAATGGATTTATACCTCTTTATGGCTTTCATGAAATAGAATTCATATAGCTAAAATTGTGAATGCACTGGAATTTCTTTGGTGTCTGTTTTGCTCTTCATCCTGTTCACACCGCCAATTGTCTTTCTCTTCACACTGCACTGGTACATAAACTCAGAGTAAGCAAGGCACGAGCTGAGAGGCTGGAAAAAGACTCAAAAGCCATAGGAACTGCAGACACATTTATTCTCTCCTGACTGGCACAGCAGCCATAACATGGCCTCTCTGCTGGCTGATGCAGCAGCTGTAGCAACAGCCATAACATAACTGTAATGTAGCAATGACATGGCCACAACATAACCTCATATAACATAACCATGGTGTTGCTCCAATGTAGCCCTAATGCAGCAGTTGCCAGGGCTTTCACGGTGAAGTTCATACAGTCTTACCACACACAGCAACTCGTGACCAAGCAAGTACCTCAGTGATGCACATGCGCAGTGCTCTAAGTGTTCTCAGCCATTATATAATCATTGTTCACAAAATGTGGGGTGAGAAGCGGTGAGGTCAGAGAGCCTGACCATCCATCTTGGCTAATTTGCTCTTCCTCACAGCCCTCCAAAAGAGAATGACAAAATAAAGCACAGTCCCTAGAATAAGACATTCCTCAGTTTTCCAGTTTCCACCTGTACTGTGTGTTTTTTAAAATTATTATTATTACTAATTCTTGTTCAGTATTTCCTTAGATTTAAAAACCTATCCAAGTTAACATTTTTTTCTTCTGACTATTCAGTACTTACTTAGCAAACTCTACTTCTCTCTTCTCTGTGGATCCTGATAAGACCAGTAATTCAGCAGTGTATTCACAGTGTAAAATGAATAGTCCTTTACATAAACCTTGCCAGTGTTGACTGAGGGAGATCACAGGTACTATTTGTGACCTAATGTGGTATATTTGCTTTCTGAAAGAGCCTTCTGTCCCTACTCCTTCCAACCTGCTAGTGGTTTTCATTCTGATCATAATATTTGACCTATTTCTTCCCATTCATAACAATGTTGATTTTTTTTTTGTTTTCTGTGTATAGCAAACACAAAATTAAGATTTATAACTGTGTTAAATAAAAGGAGGTGTATGGTTAAAACAAAGGAACCAGTAGTTATAGGTTATAATATGTGTACCACACCTGCTTGTCAGTTAAGGTAAGCTCCAGCCACAAACTCAGTGCACTATCAATATCCTCCAGGTCTTTCTGTTTCTTTTTTTTGTTTATTTGTTAACCCAGGTTTATGCCTCAACAATGCCGCAAAGGAAGAAAATCAGAGGCTGCCTCTCTGTTGATGTGATAGAATGGCATCAACAGTCTCACTCACTGGTGACTGTATCTGATATTTTTGTTTTCCTCAAATGTATAGATTTCACAGTGATAGGATAGTATGGTAGTCCAGATATTAGACTACTTTGGTTCAATCAGCACTTTCAATTTCTGTCTGTATGACCATGGGCGTGTTCTTTTAAAACTCTGTTCCTTAGCTTTTCATCTGTTCAATGTGGATGAAACTGTTCCCTATGTATATAATTCTAATGAGAAGAAGTAAATGAGTTAACTCATGGAATATTTTTAAAAGAATTGTTTAAATATTAAATGCAATTTAACTGTCAGTAATTATTATATGGAACCTGGAGGCTCCCCTTTAAATGTGCCTTCCCCACAATATGTGCTTTTGCCGTGGTCACTCTGGGCACATAATTATAATCCAAGATCTAGACTGAAAGAAGGACTTGTATCTATGAATTATAGCATGGGAGGAAGGAGTAAACATTATACACAGCACCCATAAATGAAAGCAACAAGAGAATTGTTGTCACTGTCCTTTTCCTTTGAGTTACCTCTCCAAAGTCTTTTTTAATGGATCATCAGGTCCATTATTATGCTTCCAAATTAGCTACCTGGGAAAAAGACAGAAGATATAGCTATATTTATAATTTGTGAAAGAGAAGGAGTAAGGCAAGGAGGGGGAGAAAGAGAGAGAGAGAGAGATAAATATACATGGAGAAACTGTCATCTTTTTTCCTTATTTATGTTTATATTTTTCTAATTTATATTTTCATCTAATTCTTTAAGTTTTCCAAAGTCTACCAACACGGAGGCAAAAGTTACTTCTAATTTCTCCTTTTTTACTTCATATTATTAGATCTTGAATGCTTTTAAACTTTCTAACTCCAATAACTTCACTTTTGTCCACTAGTAAATCAATGTTAGCTTTCCTCAAAACATTTAATTCTTAAGAGACTACATTATAAATAAATAAAATTTAAAAATTTTCCAGTAGAAGTTTACATTTTAGAGGAGTATTCCTTTATCCCTTATCAAAGTAAATGATTTTGCAAAATAGACATTCCAAGCTCAAGAAGCACTAAGAGGAAGTTTCAAATAGAAGGCTAATGAGAGAGCTGGACCATAAAGAAAGCTGAGCACTGAAGAATTGATGTTTTGAACTGTGCTGTTGGAAAAGACTCTTGAGAGTCCCTTGGACTGCAAGGAGATCAAACCAGTTAGTCTTAAAGGAAATAAACCCTGAATATTCACTGGAAGTACTCAGTGAGGTCGCTCAGTCGTGTCCGACTCTGAAACCCCATGGACTGTAGCCTACCAGGCTCCTCCCTCCATGGGATTCTCCAGGCAAGAGTACTGGAGTGGGTTGCCATTTCCTTCTCCAGGGGATCTTCCTGAGCCAGGGATTGAAGCCTGGTCTCCTGCATTCCAGGCAGACGCTTTAACCTCTGAGCCACCAGGGAAGTCCAGAAGTACTCATGCTGAAGCTAAAACTCTAAAACTTTGGCCACCTGATGCAAAGAACTGACTCATTGAAAAAGACCCTGATGTTCGGAAAGATTGAAGGCAGGAAGAGAAGGGGACGACAGAGGATGAGATGGTTGGATGGCATCACCAACTCGATGGACATGAGTTTGAGCAAGCTCTGGGAGTTGGTGAAGGACAAGGAAGCCTAGTGTGCTGCCGTCCATGAGGTCGCAAAGAGTCAGACGCAGCTAAGAGATTGAACTGAACTGAACTGAACTGTATAACTATCAGATTCTGTCACATGTTTGATTGTTAGAGTAACTTCAAGTCTATTAGAAGATAGTTTTTCTTTGTTTCATAAACCCACAAGGAGAAAGTATGAGCCCAGGTGGTAAAGTGGTAAAGAATCTGCCTGCCAATTGAGGAGAGCCAAGAGACACAGGTTGGATCCCTGGATCAGGAAGATCCCTTGGAAGAGAGCACAGCAACCCACTCAAGTATTCTTGTCTGGAGAATTCCATGGGCTGAGAAGCCTGGTGAGCTACAGTCTTTGGGGTCACAAAGAGACAGGCAGGACTAATGTGACTTAGAACAGCACCGCACAGGATGAAGAAATCGATGTGCTAGCATGAAAGAGAGAAGAAGATAGCATTCTTGTTCGATCAAAATGAAGTTGTTTCATTTTGAAATGAAAATGCTTCAACTGTTTTTCTTTCTGTACATCATCTAAATATAATTGATGGCTGTAAAATTTCACAATAAAACATTAAGAAAATATTTTAAAATTTTAATATTTAGACAAACATTCATAAATTTGAAATTACACTAAAAATACATTTTTTGACCCTCACTGTGTTTGCTGAATTTCAGCAACATGGAGAGAAAGTTTTAGTTATGTTGCTGTGCTTTCTTTGGTTCAGAAGACTATAACTGTGACCCTTATCACCAGAGAGCACTCTGTAATGGCAAAGTCATGTTGTGATGCCCACACACTTACACTTAACTCCTCCCACATAGCCTAATTATTGCTTGTTGCAATTTAGTTATATCAGAAAATTTGCTGTAACTTTTATGCATGTAATTTACTTCACTTACATTTGATTAATTTGT
The DNA here is from genome assembly GCF_001704415.2 of Capra hircus. Classification (NCBI taxonomy): domain Eukaryota; kingdom Metazoa; phylum Chordata; class Mammalia; order Artiodactyla; family Bovidae; genus Capra; species Capra hircus. The sequence continues at coordinate 53,726,836 of NC_030809.1, read as the reverse complement.
TCTACTCTTCAAACATGAATTATTGTTATCTAATTGTTCTCAACAAAATATATTTCTAAATAAAATACAGTTTGATAAATTTTAAACTGAATACTAGATCATTAAGTTTGGATGCTAACAATTGGCTTAAGTTTCTAGTGGAATTTCATAAAGTATTATTCTTTTGTTTCTTAAAAATAAAAGCCATGCTGTGTCTAAATTTAAATGATAATTAACATAATACTTTAAAATGAGAATGGAAGGCTTCTCACTTTTATCAGTGAACAATGTAGTTAGCAAAATATTTTAATGGAAAATATATATCTTGTTAAATGAACACACATATTTCAATACTTTCTCATTTGGTACATAATTCATTTTCAAATTATTGATCTAATTTATTTTCAAATAGTTTAAAAGGTGCAAATATGGTATTAGACATACATATATGAAAACATGAAATACATACCAAATCATATGTATCATATCATAGAGACAGAAAAGCCTATAGATCTGTATCAGTAGTCAGGATTTCACTAGAGAAACATAGCCAGAAGAAATAGAATCTCCTCTCCCTCTGTTTTTCTCTCTATATATAATTTACCATGTATGATCATGTGTGCATGTCATTATATCTATATGTCTGGTAACCTGGTTCAGTTCAGTTCAGTTGCTCAGTCATGTCCAACTCTTTGCAACCCCATGGACTGCAGCACGCCAGGCTTCCCTGTCTATCACCAGCTCCTGAACATTACTCAAATTCATGTCTATCCAGTCCCCCTCTGTTGCCCTCTTCTCCTCCCATCCTCAGTCTTTCCCAGCATCAGAATCCTTTTCAGTGAGTCATCTCTTCACATTAGGTGGCCAAAGTATTGGAATTTCAACTTCAGCATCAGTCCTTTGACTGAGTATTCAGGGTTGATATCCTCAGGATTGATTGTTTGATCTGATTGACTGTTTGTCCAAGAGACTCTCAAGAGTCTTCTTGAGCCTCACAATTCAAAAGCATCAGGTCTTCAGCATTCAGTCTTCTCTATGGTCCAACTGTCACATCCATACATGACTGCTGAAAAAACCATAGATTTGAGTGTATGGACCTTTATCAACAAAATGATGTCTCTGTAGTATGATGTCTGTGTTTGTCATAGCTTTTCTTGCAAGGAGCAAGCATCTTTTAATTTCTTGGCTGCAGTCATGGTCTACAGGGATTTTGGAGATGAAGAAAATAAAGTCTATAACCTCTTCCACTTCTTCCCCTTCTGTTTATTGTGAAGTGATGGAACTGGATGCCATAAATTAATTTTTGAATGTTGAGCTTTAAATCAGCTCCTTCAATTTCCTCTTTCACTAAAGGAACTAAAAAGGCTCTTTAATTCCTCTTCACTTTCTGCCATTAGGGTGGTATCATCTGCATATCTGAGGTTGTTTATATTTCTCCCTGCAATTTTGATTCCAGCTTGTGATTCATCCAGTCTGAAATTTTGCATGATGTACTCTGCATAGATGCTGGGAAAGATTGAAGGCAGGAGGAAAAGGGGACAACAGAGGATGAGATGTTTGGAACGGATCACTGACTCAACGGTGGAGGATAGAGGAGCCTGGTATGCTTCAGTCCATGAAGTCACAGAGAGTTGGACATGACTGAGTGACTGAACAACAACTCTTTATAGAAGTTAAATATGCAGGATGACAATATATACAGCCTTGACGTATTCCTTTCCCAATTTTGAACCAGTCTGTTATTCCATGTCTGGTTCCAACTGTTGCTCCTTGACCTGCACATGGGTTTCTCAGGAGAAATGTAAGGTGGTCTGGTATTCTTATCTTTTTAAGAATTTTCCATAGTTTTTTTGTGATCCACACAGTCAAAAGCTTTAGCATAGTTAGTTAAACAGAAGTAGATCTTTTTTCATTCCTTTGCTTTTTATATGATCCAATGATTGTTCGTAATTTGATCTCTGGTTCCTCTGCCTTTTCTATATCCAACTAGTACATCTGGAACTTCTTGGTTGACATGCTTTTGAAGCCAAAGCTTGAAGAGTTTTGAGTATTACTTTGCTAGCATGTGAAATGAGTGAAATTGTATGCAAGCTTAAGCATTCTCTGGTGTTGTCTTTTTTAGGGATTGGAATGTAAACTGACCTTTTCCAGTCCTGTGGCCAGTTTTGGGTTTTCCAAATTTGCTGACATATTGAGTGCAGCACTTTAACGTCATTATCTTTTAGGACTTGAAATAGATCAGCTGATATTCTATCACCTCCACTAGCTTTGTTCATAATGATGCTTTCTAAGGCCCACTCGAATTCACACTACAAGATGTTTGGCTCTAGTTGAGTGCCCACATCATAGTGATTATCCAGGTCATTAAAATATTGTTTTTGTATTGTTCTTCTGTGTCTTCTTGCCACCTCATCTAATGGCAAATTTTATAAATGTTTGTGACAATGGATTCTAACTCTAATCCTGATCTTTTTCTAACTCTAATCCGGATCTTTACCTAACTATTTCTAGATAACTATTAAGAGAGGTAAATATAAAGAATGTGTCAAGAGTTTGTTTTAAAATAATAACTTTGAAAAGAGAAAGTGGAAGTGGAAGTTGCTCAGTAGTGTACACTCTTTGAAACCCCATGGACTATATAATCCATGGGATTCTCCAAGTGGGAATACTAGAGTGGGTAGTCTATACCTTCTCCAGGGGAGCTTCCCAACCCAAGGGTCAAACCCAGGTCTCCTGCATTGAAGGTGGATTCTTTACCAACTGAGCCACCAAGGAAGTATGATCATTGAAGCTGCACTTTTTAATTCACAGAAAGTTTCTTGCATGCAAATGTTTGTCAACTGGTCCAAATTCTGACTTTCAGTGATATTATATCTGGAAAAATCTAACAGCATTCTGATCACGATGGTCCTATTTGTTTGATGCTTCATGTTTGGAATTGAATTAGATGACACTGTATGCTGGTTGGACAAAGGTGGGGAAGATTGGAAGGGGCAGTCAAGAGGGAAGGGAGTTATACACACACACACACACACACACGGCTGATTCATGTTGTTGCATGGCAGAAATCAACACAAACAATGAAACTATGAGCCATGCCATGTAGAGCCACCCAAAACGGATGGGTCATGGTGGAGATTTCTGACAAAATGAGGTCCACTGGAGAAGGGAATGGCAAGCCACTGTAGTACTCTTGCCGTGAGAACCCCATGAACACAATGAAAAGACAGAAAGATAGTATACTAAAAGATGAAGTCCTCAGATCAGTAGGTGTCCAATATGCTATTGGAGATCAGTGGCGATATAACTCCAGAAAGAATGAAGAGACAAAGCCAAAGCATAAACGACACCCAGTTGTGGATGTCACTGGTGATGGAAGCAAAGTCCAATGCTGTAAAGAGCAATATTGCATAGGAACCTGGAATGTTAGGTCCATGAATCAAGGCATTTTGGAAGTGGTCAAACAGAAGATGGCAAGAGTGAACATCGACATTCTAGGAATCAGCAAACTAAGATGGACTGGAATGGGTGAATTTAACTCAGATGACCATCTATTATTGTGAGCATGAATCCCTTAGAAGAAATGGAGTGGCCATCATAGTCAACAGAAGAGCCCAAAAAGCAGTACTTTGATGCAGTCTCAAAAATGACAGAATGATCTCTGTTTCCAAGGCAAACCATTCATATAATGATAACTCAAGCCCATGCCCCAACCAGTAATGCTGAAGAAGTCGAGGTTGAATGGTTCTATGAAAACCTACAAGACCTTTTAGAATTAACACCCCCAAAAGATGTCCTTTTCATTATAGGGTACTGAAATGCAGAAGTAGGAAGGTCAAGAGACATCTGGAGTAACAGGCAAATTTGGCCTTGGAGTACAGAATGAAGCAGGACAAAGGTTAATAGAGTTTTGCCAAGCGAACACACTGGTCATAGCAAACACCCTCTTCCAAAAACACAAGAGAACACTCTACACATGGACATCACCAGATGGTCAACACTGAAATCAGATTGATTATATTCTTTGCAGCCAAAGATGGAGAAGATCTACAGTCAGCAAAAGCAAGACTGGAAGCTGACTCTGGCTCAGATCATGAACTCCTTATTGCCAAATTCAGACTTAAATTGAATAAAGTAGGGAAAACCACTAGACAATTCATGTATGACCTAAATCAAACACCTTATGATTATAGAGTGGACGTGAGAAATAGATTTAAGGGACTAGATCTGATAGACAGAGTGCCTGATGAACTATGGGTGTAGGTTCATGACATTGTACAGGAGACAGGGATAAAGACCATCCCCAAGAAAAAGAAATGTAAAAAAGCAAAATGGCTGTCTGGTGAGGGCTTACAAATGGCTTTGAAAAAAGGGAAGCAAAAAGCAAAGGAGAAAAGGAAAGATATAGCCATTTGAATGCTGAGTTCCAAAGAATATCAAGGAGAGATAAGAACACCTTCCTCAGTGATCAGTGCAAAGAAATAGAGGAAAACAATAGAATGGGAAAAACTAGAGATCTCTTCAAGAAAATTAGAGATAAAAAAGGGAACATTTCATGCAAAGATGGGCTCCATAAAGGAAAGAAATGGTATGGACCTAAGAGAAGCAGAAGATATTAAGAAGAGGAGGCAAGAATACACAGAACTGTACAAAAAAGATCTTCAGGACCCAAATAATCACGATGGTGTTATCACTCACTTAGAGCCAGACATCTTGGAATGTGAAGTCAAGTGGGCCTTAGAAAACATCACTATGAACAAAGCTAGTGGAGGTGATGGAATTCCAGTTGAGCTATTTCAAATCCGAAAAGATGATGTTGTGAAAGTGCTACAGTCAATATATCAGCAAATTTGGAAAACTGAGCAGTGGCCACAGGACTCGAAAAAGTCAGTTTTCATTCGAATCCCAAAGAAAAGCAATGCCAAAGAATGTTTAAACTACCATTCATTGCACTCACCTCACATGCTAGTAAAGTAATGCTCAATATTCTCCAAGCCAGGCTTCAACAATACCTGAACCATGAACTTCCAAATGTTCAAGATGGTTTTAGAAAAGGCAGAGGAACAAGAGATCAAATTGCCAACATCCCCTGGATCATCAAAAAAGAGAGTTCCAGAAAAACATCTATTTCTGCTTTATTGACTATGCCAAAGCCTTTGACTGTGTGGATCACAATAAACTGTGGAATATTCTTCAAGAGATGGAAATACCAGGCCACCTGACCTGCTTCTTGAGAAATCTGCATGCAGATCAGGAATCAATAGTTAGAACTGGACATGGAACAACAGACTGGTTCCAAATAGGAAAAGGAGTACATCAAGGCTGTATATCGTCACCCTGCTTATTTAACTTATATGCAGAGTACATCATGAGAAACACTGGGTTTGATGAACCAGTTGGGAGAAATATCTATCAGTTCAGATATGCAGATGACACCACCCTTATGGCAGAAAGAGAAGGATACTTAAAGAACCTCTTGATGAAAGTGAAAAAGGAGAGTGAGAAAGTTGGCTTAAAGCTCAACATTCAGAAAACTAAGATCATGGCATCCAGTCCCCTCACTTCATGGCAATAGGTGGGAAAACAGTGGCAACAGTGACGTAATTTATTTTGAGGGGCTCTAAAATCACTGCAGATGGTGCTGCAGCCATGAAATTAAGACACTTACTCCTTGGAAGAAAAATTATGACCAACCTAGACAGCATATTCAAAAGCAAAGACATCCCTTTGCCAACAAAGGTCTGTCTAGTCAAGGCTATGGTTTTTCCAGTAGTTATGGCTGGATGTGATAGTTGGACTATCAAAAGAGCTGAGCACTGAAGAATTGATGCTTTTCAACTGTGGTGTTGTAGAAGACTCTTAAGAGTCCCTTGGACTGCAAAGAGATCCAACCAGTCCACCCTAAATGAAATCAGTCCTGAATATTCATTAGAAGGACTGAGGCTGATGCTGAAGATCCAATACTCTTGCCAACTGGTGTGAAGAGCTGACTCATTTGAGAAGACTCTGAAGCTGGGAGACATTAAAGGTGGGAGGAGAAGTGGCCAACAGGGGATGAGACGGTTGGATGGCATCACCAACTCAATGGACATGAGTTTGGGTAAATTCTTGGAGTTAGTGATGGCCAAGGAAGACTGGTGTGCTTCAGTCCTGCTGCTGCTGCTGCTAAGTCGCTTCAATCGTGTCCAACTCTGTGTGACCCCATAGACAGTGGCCCACCAGGCTCTGCTGTCCCTGGGATTCTCCAGGCAAGAATACTGGTGTGTTGCCATTTTCTCCTCCAATACATGAAAGTGAAAAGTGAAAGTGAAGTTGCTCAGTCGTGTCCGACTCCTAGAGACCCCATGGACTGCAGGCTACTAGGCTCCTCTATCCATGGGATTTTCCAGTCAAGAGTACCAGAGTGGGGTGCTCTTGCCTTCTCTGGTGCTGCAGTCCATGGGGTCACAAAGAGTCGGACACTACTGAGTGACTGAACTGAGCTGAAATGACTATGACCTAAAAGAAAACTATTCAGTACACTTTTGCATCTTCCTCCGTAACATTGTGTAAGCCAGCATTATTCTGTATATTAGAGCTCTAAGTCGCATTTTTTACTTATTTAATTCAGTGACATATATTATTTTCTTTGGGCATTTCTGTATTAGTTCACAAACTTAATTCATCCCTCTCATAAAACCTGTTTATATATTTGCTAAATAACCATTGTAACCTTCCCTAGTGGTATGCAATAATCCTTTGGTATATGTATCATATTCTTTTATATTTTATACTGAAATTTATTTCATATATAGCTTCCATAGAACCAGAATATTTTAAATTTCTTATACCTATATATTATATCATAGTGATGATAAAGCATTTCATTATATTTTATTATTTTGTTCAATATTAACAATAACCAATATAAAGATTTCCACCCAGTTATTGACCCATTGTCATTGTTCTGCTTTTCAACCCTCTTTCTTTTCATTAGTCTGGTGTTATACTGGTGAGGAATTTGGTATTATTTAATGTGTTTCAGCCTCATGGCCCATCATAAAAGTGTGTCACCAATTTTGAAACTATAATTGTATCCCCTTCATTCCAGTATGATAATTAGGAGAAGATGAGATTATACCCCATGAGACAGGCCCTTTGAAATCTTTGATGAAAACATGATTCATGATTATTCTACAAATTAGTGAATATGAAATCATACAGTCTATGAGAGAATAACTTGCATATGATTTGTCATCTGAGCTCTTACTTCAAATCTAAACTGTTAGTTGTATTAGAGGCATTTTGTAAAAGAGAAGCTTTATGTTATTTTCCTGAGTTTATAACATCTCATTTATTTTAATTTTCTCATTGATTAATATCTGAACAAAATCAATTTATGTTCTGCAGCTTGCAAATGGTTGTTCTGTGCTTTTCCCTTTTATAGTCCTATAGATCAAATTCATGTTAACCATAAATTTCTTGGGGAAAATGTGTATGATGTAGTTTTAACAGTTTCTCCTTAAAAAACATCTTATTACATAATATTGGTAAAAGAAGATTCAAATATTACTTAAAATAATGAGACCACTTGATTCTCTTTTTTAATTCTGCTTTGACAAGACTAGAATATGTACGGAGATGTTTACTTTATTTATTGGAAAAATGTGGTTGGGGAAGATTAGCCATTAGGAGATCTTAGATGTTCACAGAAAACAATTTTACAAGGAAGGAAATAGTACTCATTATTGGATTAACAGTAAATTGATCAATCTGAAAAAAATATGCATCCTCTATTACTACTGAAATTATTAATGTGTGTTGAAATGCATGTGGGAAGATAAGCTTCAGTAAGCCCACATAATAACTTATCTGACATGAAAAATATTCTGTTTGAAAATAAAGCTGCATAGAGAAAGAATGGATACTTTTTCTTCAGTCTAAATTTATTATGTTACCCAAAACTTATACCTTTTAGAATATATGGATACAGTATAGATACAGATATGCATATATATATATGCATATTTGACTTTTTTTCTAGCATAAATTGTGGCAGCAGAAAAAATCAGTAGCTTTTGTGGCTATGGAGTTAAGGTAAATAGCATGTGTAGGGCATGATTAGAGATGACCTTCTCTGCAAGTGGGGCTAAAATAAATAGATAAGTTGCTTGACAGAATATCCAAGGTTGATAAGGACATGTGTCTTCCTCCATTTTGGGGTATAAGACATAAATAAGAATCTTTCAACCATTGTTTTCCACGAACTAAAATACTTTTGTTTGTTTGCTTGTTTTTCAATTGTTTCATCTGTTTCCATGTTAAGGTTTTTTGTTTCCTTTTGCATCTCAGCTGTTTATAGTTAACAGCTTGCCTTTTTTTTTTTCTTTTTAATCACGGTAAGTAATTCAGCATCAGTTATATATTGGTATGAAATATAAGGAAGCTGATTAATATAACAAACATTATGTACCTATTTTGATGACACATAGAATCTCTTTTGATATGAACTTTACTGATAGATTAGCTTTTTGTTCTTATTTTGTGTGATGGCTCCCTAAAATTATAAGGATTGTATATAAATGGAGTAATAAGTAGAGAATCATATAATTTGTTTTTTAAACAAGGACACTTTCAGTAATGAAAAGAATACACAAAATAATTATCAGATGTCAACTGATCTATTAAAGGCATAAACTCAGACTTTCTTTGGAAGATTCAAGAATAGTGATAGCACACTATGCAGTGAAATTTACAGAATTCTTCCAGATCCCCTCATATAAAAGAAATGCCTTTTCTTACATCATGCTTCTTTATACTTTGAGTAAACATGAGTATAGCCATTCCAGATGGCTGAAATATAAAGGTGGGATTATTCTATTTAAAAGGTCAAATTATAATGAATACATATCATTAGTTTGTAAATGGTCTAGGCTACTTTCATTAGTCTATTTTCTTAGATTAATGCATCAAACTGGAGAAAGGACACTTCTGAAAGCACAATAAATTTTGTCTCAAGGAGAAGTGTGAAATATAGGGTGGTTCCAGGACACAGGAGTACAAATTACCCTGAAGTCTTATGGAGGCTAGTCTCACTGCCTAAATGACTGGGTTGGCTTTAGGATTAGTGAGTTCTTGAAAGGGAATGCATAACTTGGGTAAAGACAGACATCACAAAAAGATGGCACACAAATACCCATCCCTTAACTCACCAGTTGATTTTGTGGATATTTCAGGCTTCAGTCAGTTCAGTCACTCAGTCGTGTCCAACTCTTTGTGATCCCGTGGCATGCCAGGCTTCCTTGTCCATCACCAACTTCTGGAGCTTGCTCAGACTCATGTCCATTGAGTTGATGATGCCATCCAATCATCTCATCCTCTGTTGTCCACTTCTCCTCCTGCCTTCAGTCTTTCCCAGCATCAGGGTCTTTTCCAATGAGGCCAAAGTATTGGAGTTTCAGCTTCACCACAATCACAGAAAAGAAATCAATTTCAGACTTACTTTAGAAATTAAATATATTAAGAGCTTCAGAGTTGTAAAGGATAGCAGAGGAAACTTAAAATTGCTCATTTTTCAGATGAAGTTACTGAAACTTACAGAAAGTGAGAAATTTGGCCTAGGTTAAAAATTATTAAGAAATGTTACTATTGTCTTCTTAAATGAAAAAAATGTAGATAAAAATAAATTTTAAAACATATTCACCATTCAGTTTTGAGGTAATAAGAGTATAATAGAAATGAATAAGAAATGAGTAAGAAAGAGTGTTCCTAAAGGATTTGTATAGCTTAATGAAAATTTACAAATTTAGCAGAATAAGACATTCCTTGACTACTTGTCACTTGAATTGTTAGGACAAGAATTAAGTACTTTTATTATTTTTAACATTTGGGTATTCAGCAGTAACAGAATTAAGTATCTAAAGTATTCTTAGAAATTTAGTAGAGATTTTTACAGCTTTGACCTTTCACTATTTCACACTAGGATTTGTTGGCAATTCCTTCTATTCCCACAGGTTACTGAGGCTATAAAAGAGAAGGGACTTAAATAACTAGCAAATTAGATGTATTATATGAAAAGGCCAAGAGGAAGTCTATAGATTCATAATTCATAGAAAGTATAAGATATCAAAATATCTGGATGACAAGATATGTACTATGTGGGAAGGCAGGGGGCTGTTTTTTAATCCTAGCAAATAACTAGGTTTTCTAAACTCTCAGAATTCAACCTTGAAATAAAGTTTTACATTCCAATAATGTAGGACTGTCCAGGGAATTACTGATAGCGCTCTCATTCCTTTGGATGCTGACTAGACAGCTCTGATGAATGCTGCCCTGTAAAGATTGTATAATACCAGCAACAGAAACTAACTTGAGATGACGTAAAGCAGGAAGGACTGTATTAGAGCATATATTAACTCTGATTCTTTCTGATTAAAGACAGTAATTTCTGTTCCTACTTTCTTATATATAAAACCAAAAAAAAAAAAAAAAGTATATCAGTCATCTACCCCTTCAACAACATCCCTGTCTCCCTCTATATCAAAGTGAAAAGACAGCATAAAAATTTTGCTTTTTGGAAGTATTTAGCTAACTTCTTAGTAAGTGACTTGACTTTAACATACCTCACAAGGCTGAGGTATTTGAGTCATATTTGCAAAAAAAAAAAAAAAAAACATTAGAATACAAAACAAAATGGGCTTCATAGGTGGCCCTAGTGTTAAACAACCTGGCTGCTAATGCTGGAGATGGTCAGGAAGATCCCTTGAAGGAGGGCAGAGCAACCCATTCCAGTATTCTTGCCTGGAGAATCCCATGGATAGAGGAGCCTGGCAGGCTACAGTCCATGGGGTTGGAAAAGAGTCAGACACAACTGAAGTGACTTAGCATCTATGCATGCATAAAACAAAATATAAGAAATATCAATATGATGTTTAGCTGATAAAATGTTAACACTTTATGTGTAACAAAATTCGTGCATGTTTTATATATTGAGACCAAGAGGAAACTACTAACCAAATAGTTCAAAACAGATATTCTCTCTCAGATCAGATAGTCTGGCAAAGGAAAGGATTTTATTGCAACAATAATTATACAGCTAGATATATAAGAATAAATGGATATGTAAGATATTCTGTTGCTAATAGGGCAAAATATAAATCACGCATTTATGCGAGAGTTATTCAGTGAAATCCATATATTCACAATCTAATTTTGTCTCAGCTATTAAAAAACTGCAGTGTTATTTAATATCATTGGTAAGGTATTAGGAACTATGTGTGCTCAGTCACTCAGTTGTGTCCAACTCTTTGTGACCCCATGGACTCTATCCTGCCAGGCTCCTCTATCCATGGAATTTTTCAGGCAAGAATACTGGAGTGGGTTGCTATTTCCTACTCCAGGAGATCTTCCGACCCAGGGATTGAACCTGTGTCTCCTGAATTGGCAGGAGGATTCTTTACTACCGTGCCACGTGGTAAGCCCCCATACTACACTTGATCTTAGCTAAAAGGAAATTACCAATACTAACAAATATAAAATGTTATGAATTTATAAATATATATGTATACCATAGCTATTTCTATAAACAGACATAGAAAAATCTATGAAATAACAGCTATAGAACATTTATTTCACTAAACATATCATTATTACCAAATATATACTAAAGGTTACTGGCCTTATATGCATTTAGGTTAAATTTTGAATTTAATAGACTTTATACAATTAAATATCCCACCTATAATTGTTCTCAAGTGTATGGTTGCATTCAATATTTGCATAATTATAAGCTGGCTTAGAGAAGAGCTATACGAACCTATTCTAATATAAAACTATTAGTAACATTAAGTTATTTCTAAATCACAGGGAGATAGTATAGAATGTTTTCATAAATTCAGTTTTTATGAGATAAATAGTATGCTTAGCTCTTTGGGAATGCTTATTTTCATCATGAGGAAAGTAGAATGGATAACTATGAGAATAGTACATATTACAAGTTAAGGCTTGTGTTATGATCTAGCAAAATCAAGAAGAAAATTGATTAAGGAAAAAAGAGAAGAAAAAACTGAGGAACCAAACTCCCACACACAATACACACACAATGTGTCCTATACTGTGCAAGTGCTGGATACAAAGATGCATAAAATATGGGCCTATCGTTTTACTCACTAAGGAAATAACTTTTAAATGCAAAAGTACTACTTAGTATCGTGATTCTGTAATGTTTTTGAAATATAGCTTCAGATATAGTTTTAAAATCATATCTTTATTTTGTTTATTTGATATGTTTACTGTGTATATATACACATGCCCATATACATACAAATGTACACTTAAGATTACCTCACTAAATTGAAATTTCTCACTTATAAAAGAAGTTTGCTGTTAACTTCTCCAGGTAAGGGTTTTCTTTTGCCCCTGAAAACTATCACCTAAACACAGTAACACAACACATGTCACACAGAAGGAAATCAATTGTACTTTGTAAGATTAATTGATTTAGCAATTAATGCATCTATAAATAATAAATTAATGACAGAAAACCTAAATTCTAAATGAATTTAGTTCACCTTTGATTAAATTGCTTTAACTCTATTTATAATATTTCCCCAAACCTCACTGTTTAGCATTGTAACACTGAGAACTTTGATTCTTCATCTCAGACATACACATTCTTAAAAATTGTTTAACACTTGAAAACTAATTTCAGTTTTAAAAGCCACAAATATGACTAAACATTTTAATTTAGAAAAAAGTAAAGCAATATCTGTTTACTTCATTATACATATTTGAATTAAGTTGCATCTAAATAAGTTTTAACATTCAAAGAATATCTTTAATTTGTACATTTCAAATGCCAAGTATAGAATACTTCATATCTAGAAAATAGGCCTTTGGAATCTAAACTCATTATCAATGAAGTGTGAACTTCTAATTGTAGTACTTTTAATAATATATCTTCTACATATATATTTCTCAATGCCTGTAAATTCAGGAAATGGGAAATTGTGAGGCTATAATGCAGAGGAGATTTATGCTAAGAAGATTCTGAGTTGTCACTATTAAAAATTTTCCACCCATTATGTGAATCTTATTGATCATTGCAGGAAGCAAAAAAATGTGCTGGTCATTGATTTTCTTTGGCTACCGAATGTATTAGGCCTGACACATTTGATGGGTGGGCAAGTTTTCAAAGGAAGCTCAGTTAAGCTAATCTTAGTTCAGAGAAATATTCACAATGAAATAAGAAACCTTGTAATTGCTAGAGCAAATAGAAGAGTCAGAGGACTATATTATTAGCCATATCAGCATAAAAATTAGACATGAGCCTTCCCAGGAGGCCATAGTAAAATGCATCAAGGCTTTGGTGCTGTTTTCACAAATGTAGCAATTACTGGATAAATTGGGTTTTAGCTTCTCACCCTTCAGCCAAGATAATGAATGCAAAGAAATTAGTTGTTTTTCTTCTTCTTGGCTAAGGGAGAGTATCAGAATTCCATGAAGTTCATAAAAATATAAATGAAGACATTAGATAATTGCATCCCACACGTGAGGCTGATAGTAATGCTGCTACCTATAAATTCAATATTTTGTTTCTAATGATTATTTTTCTTAAAATCCATGTACATCCATAAATTGTATCATAGGTTACTAGACTAGAAAGAACAATAGCAAATACAAATTGTAAAGACTCTTCCCTGGGAATTAAATTCCATTAAAAAATAAAGCTAGAAACTATTATCTTATATCTCCACTGGAAGCTGTCTACTGACATTAATACAATGTCAGAGTACAGTGTTATCTCTCAGTAGTACAGGATGGTGTCAAAATGCTATGTATATTTTTCCAGTACATTAAGTACCAGGGCACTGTGTATGCTTTAGTTGAAGATTAATTAAATTAGCACAAGCCAAGTGGTCTTCTATGCCCACGAACAAGCACTGTATATTTTTTCAATCACCTTTCTCATTTTTCCAGGCCATTTAACATAGAAGCATACAATTCAAATTGGTAAGAATAAATTAAGACATATAGAATATTAATATTATATCTGAATTTAGTGAAATTCGAAAAGAAAAACACCATTCCCTGGGTATGCTAACATGCCTTTCAGCGTCTTTGGAAATGTGTCCTTCAATACAGGAAAAAAAAAAAAAAAAAACATTGTCAGTTACCAATCATAGGTGGGATATTTGAATTTTTAAATAAATATTTTGCCTTTTGATATATTATTAAAGTGTTATAAGAATTAAGTACTTAAAAATATTACAACAACTGTGTGTTGGTTTGCAAACTGTCCCCAGAACACAAAGGGCAAGAAGATTTCAAAGAAACAGGCCACTCCAGATTTATCAATGGCAAATTTAATAAACAAGGGAACTTACTTCTTAAGTTTGTCTTGGATGACTCCAAGATGAGTAGATTGATGTACCCACCCACCAGAATCTTAAAAATTTATATAGAGGCTTCACTGGATTCAGTTATATTATACTATCCAGATGGTCAGAACAACACATTGCTTTCTGGTTTCATCCTTGAAAATGGCTCTCACTATGGAAATGGTGAGAACAGCACACATGATAAGGACAGGAGAGAGGGAGAGGGGCCTGGGTGATGGCTTTGTTCCAACTCGAGGGTAAGCTGGATGACAACCTCCAACACTCCACTAGTCCTCACTGGCTCTTACAATCTTCCTTTCCCCTCCCATTCCCACCTTGTCCTCCTGTCTTCTGTGATGTGCCCCTAGTCATCAGCAAGAGATTTCATAGCATGGTGGTGGCTCTTTGGTAGCTCTCAGGCTTCACTGGAGGCAGAAACCTACAGCAACAATACAGGCACATGTATAAAGGAAACACAGATAATGATAGTGATTCTCAAAACAAGTGACTTTTTTTTTTTCTTTTCGTCCAAGAATCCCATAATCCAAAACACTATTTATGAAGTCCCCTAGGCTGTGGTTTGAGCATTCTTTGGCATTGCCTTTCTTTGGAATTGGAATGAAAACTGACCTTTTCCAGTCCTGTGGCCACTGCTGCGTTTTCCAATTTTGCTGGCATATTGAGCGCAACAATTTCACGGCATCATCTTTCAGGATTTGAAATAGCTCAACTGGAATTCCATCACCTCCACTAGCTTTGTTCATAGTGATGCTTTCTAAGGCCCACTTGACTTCACATTCCAGGATGTCTGGCTCTAGGTGAGTGATCACACCATCATGATTATCTGGGTCGTGAAGATCTTTTTTGTACAGTTCTTTTGTGTTTCTTGCCACCTCCTCTTAATATCTTCTGCTTCTGTTAGGTCCATACCATTTCTGTCCTTTATCGAGCCCATCTTTGCATGAAATGTTCCCTTGGTATCTCTAATTTTCTTGAAGAGATCTCTAGTCTTTCCCATTCTGTTCTTTTCCTCTATTTCTTTGCATTGATTGCTGAAGAAGGCTTTCTTATCTCTTCTTGCTATTCTTTGGAACTCTGCATTCAGATGCTTATATCTTTCCTTTTCTCCTTTTTTTTTCACCTCTCTTCTTTTCCCAGCTATTTGTAAGGCCTCCCCAGACAGCTATTTTGCTTTTTTGCATTTCTTTTCCATGGGGATGGTCTTGATCCCCTGTATCCTGTACAAAGTCACAAACCTCAACCCATAGTTCATCAGGCACTCTATCTATCAGATCTAGGCCCTTATGTCTATTTCTCACTGCCACTGTATAATCACAAGGGATTTGATTTACATCATACCTGAATGGTCTAGCGGTTTTCCCTACTTTCTTCAATTTAAGTCTGAATTTGGCAATAAGGAGTTCATGATCTGAGCCACAGTCAGCTCCTGGTCTTGTTTTTTGTTGACTGTATAGAGCTTCTCCATCTTTGGCTCCACAGAATATAATCAATCTGATTTTGATGTTGACCATCTCGTGATGTCCATGTGTAGAGTCTTCTCTTGTGTTGTTGGAAGAGGGTGTTTGCTAGAACCAGTACATTTTCTTGGCAAAACTCTATTAGTCTTTGCCCTGCTTCATTCCACATTCCAAAGCCAAATTTGCCTGTTACTCCAGGTGTTTCATGACTTCCTACTTTTGCATTCCAGTCCCCTATAATGAAAAGGACATCTTTTTTGGGTGCTAGTTCTAAAAGGTCTTGTAAGCCTTCATAGAACTGTTCAAATTCAGCTTCTTCATGGGAAATGGATGGGGAAACAGTGGAAACAGTGTCAGACTTTATTTTTTTGGGCTCCAAAATCATTACAGATGGTGACTGCAGCCATGAAATTGAAAGACGCTTACTCCTTGGAAGAAAAGTTATGACCAATGTAGATAGCATATTCAAAATCAGAGACATTACTTTGGCAACTAAGGTCGGTCTAGTGAAGGCTATGGTTTTTCCAGTGGTCATGTATGGATGTGAGAGTTGGACTGTGAAGAAGACTGAGCACCGAAGAATTGATGCTTTTGAAGTGTGGAGTTGGAGAAGACTCTTGAGAGTCCCTTGGACTGCAAGGAGATCTAACCAGTCCATTCTGAAGGAGATCAGCCCTGGGATTTCTTCAGAAGGAATGATGCTAAAGCTGAAACTCCAGTACTTTGGCCACCTCATGTGAAGAGTTGACTCATTGGAAAAGACTCTGATGCTGGGAGGAATTGGGGGCAGGAGGAGAAGGGGATGACAGAGGATGAGATGGCTGGATGGTGTCACTGACTCAGTGGACATGAGTCTGAGTGAACTCCGGGAGTTGGTGATGGACAGGGAGGCCTGGCATGCTGTGATTCATGGGGTCACGAAGAGTCGGACACGACTGAGTGACTGAACTGAACTGAATAATATCCTCCACGTCAATGGATAGAACAAAGATGGCAACCAAATGATTGCACCAGTGGGAAATGAATGTGCCAATCTGGCCTTAAGGAGAGGGTAACTTAACTTGTTTGTGGGCATTATTCATTTTGGAAGGGGGTGGCAGTACTGTCAAGCAGGAGGAGTGAACTAGAGGTGACATAAGCCAGACTAGGACATCCATATTCTCCATTTTTTCAATTGTATGTGTACAATATGTTTCAGCAGGTCCAACTTGTAGCAGAACAAAGGGATTTCAGTTCCTCTTCACCCAGAGGTATAAAATAACTAAACATTCCCAGTAGGATATCTCATTGCAAATTTCAGTAAATAGCACCTTTCACAAACCCAGTGGGACTTGGTATTCTCAGCAGCATAGCACTTTGATTGAACATGAGAGCTGGGGCAGTAACTTTCCCATAACTTGCATACCTTTACAATATTGGATGGTATGTGTCTCCAATCTAGCACATGACTTACAATTCAAATGTATTAAAGCCTGGATTGTATGTGTATGTGAGTCGCTCAGTCATGTCCAACTCTTTACAACCCAATGGACTGTAGCCCACCAGGCTCCTCTGTCCATGAAATTATCCAGGCAAGAGTATTGGAGTGGGTAGCCATTCCCTTCTCCAGGGGATCTTCCCAAACCAGGCATCAAACCTTGGTCTTCTGCATTGCAGAGAGATTCTTTACCATCTGAGCCACCAGGGAAGCCCATATTAAAGCTGAGAGTAGTATTTTATTCCTCTTGGCCAGATGATTTTACCCAGCAGTTTATTCTGCTGCTTTAACATTCCATTTTTTTTTTAATTTTTCTATCAGCCCTGTTGCTTACCAGTTATAGGGGAGCTAGAACTTTCAATGTCATGTTTTTTTGCCTAGTCTTACATATTATGACCTTTGATATATGACCCCCGATCACTGTCTGTTCAATGAGGGTATCCTTGCATGGTACTCAGTTTCACTAATTTTCTAATGGTGGCAGCCAGGTTTGCACAGTAACAGAAAATTTGGGTTAGGGCTGATACGGTGTCCACACAAATCAAGGCATATTTGGAACCCTTCACTCAGAGGGATGGGGCCAATATAATTGATTTATCAGTCCCTCATCAATTGGGAACTCTGATGGGAAACATCTTGCTCCTTTGGCCTTGGGTATTGTTTAGAACACACAAGACATGCTGTTACTGCTTTAACCAAGTCACTTTATTTCAAAGACAATTCAATAATCTTGTCTATAAGTCATTCTTCATGGGTGTTCTGGCAGCTGGTCTTTCTGTGTACCCAATCTGCTGTATTGATTAAATGGTTTGTTGCTAGGGGTTGTAGTTGGGCTAGAGTATCAGTTTTCTGATTGTCAGTGGGTGTTAGCACCTCATGGGCCAGGATATGGAAAACAGAGAGGACTGCCCCAGGCTCTTACAAGTGAACCCAAATGTCTTTCCACATATCTTGATCCCACAAGGGCTCACTGGTAATTATCTACCCCTCAAATTCACATTGTCTAAAACTCAAGGTTAATTCATTTAGAACAGCCCAACTGTCATGCAAAGAGTTAATGGCCAGAGTTTATGAGTGATCACCAGCTACCCTGAATTTAGCCCATTGTCTGATATGGTTCATTCTTGTTTCCATTCAAATAGTGTCAGTGTTGGGCTGAATGGTAACTGCAGTCCATCTGGGCACCTTGCCCCTGACTAAGCCTACCTGTATACCAGGCATCAGCTACAGTTTCCCTACTCCCTATTTAGGGATCACAGGAACCGCTACAGGAATAGGGCCTGAGATGTTTGGAAAATATACATACTCTACAAGACCTAGCTGAACTCACAATTCTGGAGGACAGGATATTACTCTGCTGCAAATAGGCAAGTCACTTAATCACAGTGAGAACTGGAGCCATGGAGGGAAGTACTGACAGAACCTATTCATAACCTTCTCCTAGATAGGAAGAGAAGTTTTTACCTTAGTAAGCCGTTTCTTTATCAGATGCTCTACCTGAAGGAGCACTGTGTTAACTACAAGGATTTGTGGCTCTATGGGGCTATATAGGGTTTCTATCACCTTCCAAAGTCTCTTCCTTCTGTTGTCTCTGCCACAATGCCCAATCCATTCCTTCAGAGGGTCACAGTTACATCTATCTTAAGTGGTCAGTTTTCCTGGGAGATGCCCAGAACTTTAATCTGCTTCAGTTCAGTTCAGTTCAGTCGCTCAGTCATGTCCATCTCTTTGCGACCCCATGAACTGCAGCATGCCAGGCCTCCCTGTCCATCACCAACTCCCGGAGTTCACTCAAACTCTTGTCCATCGAGTCAGTGATGCCATCCAGCCATCTCATCCTCTGTCGTCCCCTTCTCCTCCTGCCCCCAATTCCTCACAGCATCAGAGTCTTTTCCAATGAGTCAACTCTTCACATGAGGTGGCCAAAATTCTGGAGTTTCAGCTGTAGCATCATTCTTTTCAATGAACATCCAGGACTGATCTCCTTTAGAAGGGATTGGTTAGATCTCCTTGCAGTCCAAGGGGACTCTCAAGAGTCTTCTCCAACACCATAGTTCCAACTATCAATTCTTCGGCGCTCAGCTTTCTTCACAGTCCAAATCTCACATCCATACATGACTGCGGGAAAAACCATAGCTTTGACTAGACAGACCTTTGTTGGCAAAGTAATGTCTCTGCTTTTGAATATGCTATATATGTTGGTCATAACTTTCCTTCCAAGGAGCAAGCATCTTTTAATTTCATGGCTGCAATTACCATTTGCAGTGATTTTGGAGCCCCCCAAAATAAAGTCTGACACTGTTTCCACTGTTTCCCCATCTATTTTCCATGAAGTGATGGGACCAGATGCCATGATCTTCATTTTCTGAATGTTGAGGTTTAAGCCAACTTTTTCACCCTCCTCTTTCACTTTCATCAAGAGGCTTTTTAGTTCCTCTTCACTTTCTGCCATATTATACTGGAGAAGGTGATGGCATCCCACTCCAGTACTCTTGCCTGGAAAATTCCATGGGTGGAGGAGCCTGGTAGGCTGCAACCCATGGGGTTGCGACGAGTCGAACACGACTGAGAAACTTCCCTTTCACGTTTCACCTTCATGAATTGGAGAAGGAAATGGCAACCCACTCCATTATTCTTGCCTGTAGAATCCCAGGGACGGCAGAGTCTGGTGGGCTGCTGTCTATGGGGTCGCACAGAGTCGGACACGACTGAAGTGACTTAGCAGCAGCAGCAGCAGCATTTATACATTCTCAAAGATGGTTTACGGCCCTAGCCCCACACATACTCTTTATTTACCAAGTGATATAAGGGAAAGAGGCACTGTGCCAGGTGGGGAATAAAAATTCTTTAAAACCCCAATCCCTACAAATGGCTTGTATCTCTTTCACATTGTTAAGGGTTGGACAGGCTTACATGTTCTCAATTGCAACTCTGGAACAACAGAAGTCTTACCCAACCAAACAACTCTCTCCAAAACTTTATAGTGGTGCCTGAGCCTTGACTTTTCTGTGGGTTCACTGCTCGTCTTTTTCTTTGCAGTTGTTTCAGCAAGGTTTGCAGAATGTCCTGCAGAAAGGCAGTCTTCACATATGAGCATAATACCATCAGTGTAGTGGGCCCATTTTACTGATGTGCGGAAGGAGAACAGGGACATCAGGCTACCATCCCATAACATATTGTGGCACTCTATGGGTAGCCTTGGAGAAACATTTGAAAAGTCCATTGTTGCCCCTTCCACATGAAAGTAAATTTATCATATTACTCAGAGCCTAGGGGCATACTGAAAAATGCATCTGCTAAGTCCAGTACAGCATGGTGAGTTCCTAGGACCCAGGCCAAGGTTACCTAAGATGGTGATAATCCCAGATACAGCTGTGTGGTTGGGGCAGTACTTTTTTTTTTTTTTAATTCACAGTCATCCACCATTAGCAATCTGACTTTATTTTACTGGCCATACTGGGCTGTGGAAAGCATCATGGGCAGAGTGTACAATACCCAGAAAGTGCATTTCTTGGATAGTTTCTCTTTTTTATTTATACTCCCACTGTCAGGCAATTTATATCAGTAATCACTCTTTAGTGTTTCTCCTCAGCATAATTTGATTACTCTAACTCAGAGGCAGAATTAACTGACAGTTTTTCCAGTGTTTGACCTTGTAGGATATCAATGTCTAATATATTCTGTAGCCCTGAAAAGATAAATTCCTCCTATTCTCATTGGAGAAAACACCAATATTCAGTGCCAAAAGAACCATAATGATTTGCCTTCCATAACCATCAATGGTATTGAGAGGGACAGAGCAGCTGCCTATTGTTTATTTCTGTAGGAACAGTGAATAGATAGCTCAGTGTGAAGCCTCTAAATGCCTCTAGTAGCCCTCACCTAGAATAAATCTTGACCTACATCTTACACCATAGGCATAGGAGGCATGCATCTTAGTAGAACTGTATCACTGAGTTCTCTCTAGAGCAGGCGTCATAGGGGCAAGTGAGGCAGGTCTGAAATGTTGTTCAAATTTTAAGACCTTTATAGGCAGATCAATATAGTAGAAGGTTGCCAGTCTGTGTTTTAGGTGGATTCCTGGCAGCAGTGAGATCAAATCACATTAGCTTCAGGCTTATTTTACTGGACTCTTGTAGAGGCCAGCCCACTGTGATAACCATTCATTTCCCTTCTTGTCACAGTGCAGTATGTACAGTTTCTCAAACAAACACATTAGGCTAGCTGACATTTCGGGGATGTACCCATACACAAACATCTAACATACAGATCATCCTTTCAACCTAGATGTAGGTAGCTAACTTGGAATTCCCCACATGGATACCTCTTTCCCAAGGCTCATTTCTTTAGTCTCCTAGCTGGCTAGCCAATTTTTGGTCCACCAACTGGCCCTATACATGGATGGAAAGAAGAGACTGAAAAACTCCCTGACAAACTACCCCAGATTGGCAGGTAGCAGATTTAATAAACAAGGGAACTTATAAAGGACACTTGTCTTAGATGGGCATAAGTGAGCAGATGTTTGCAGCCATGGGTCAGAAAAAGTTTATAGGACTTCAAGGGGTTCAGTAACATACAATCCAGTTGGTCTTGACAATAAATTACTCTCTCAAGGCTGCATCTTCAAACCTGCCTCCCCCTGTGGGAAGGGTGGGCAGAATACACATTCCAAAGATGAGCGGGCAGTGGTGAAAAACATCTAATAGAGCTCTAATTGAATTCCCAGTTAGGGACGTCTGATGGGGTCCAGCTCATGGGTCAGCTGGCATTCATGTCCTCCTGATAACCTCCTCTGACATTATGGTATGTCATTACTGTTACTTACAACCTGGCCTTTAGGAGCATGACACCTGTGCAGAGTAAGACCAGGTCAAGAAAGAAGCTCAGCAGTAGTTTCTAAGATTTTGTATTTGAGGAAAGTGAAGCTCATGTGATTCCATTTATTTGCTTGTTTTTTTTTTTTATTTTTTTCTGAGCAAATTAATTAAAGGATTTGAATATATAACTTCAAATTATAAGTCTAATGCTCTTTGTTCCTGCTCCAAATGTTTCTGGTGATTCTTTTTCTTTATTTAGAAATCCAAGAAACAGATCAAAGAGTGATGTGCTGTAATTGAAAAAAAAAAAAAAAGGCCCTTGATTATGGAATCCTATAGGCTTTAAAAGATATATAATTTTACCTCTTTGGATCAATTTTATCTCTCCACTTCTAACATTCTACCATTTTCTGAAAAAAAAATTTTCTATAACATTTTATTTTTCTCCATGACCATTATATATATAATTTTCATATTCATGGTTTGTTTCAAAATATGCATTTTAAAAATCATATAAAAATGATGACATTATATAAATAAAACTTCAAATAAAATGTTTCAATTGTATAAATACAATACAAATAAAATGTTTCAATGATAGAATTTCCTCTGGGGAGCATATGTTTTGTAAGTGAGATGTCATATAATATTGTACTGAATATGACCAAAAATTTATCAAGAAGTCAATTTATATTCAACAACAACTTGCAGAATATTTAGGTAAAGAAATTTATAGCAAAACTTCATACTGTTTTCTAGTATGGAGATTGGAGGGACATGGAGACAATGTGGAGTCTTGTTAGAGGATGAAGACCAAAGTGAAAATAGAAATGTTGGATTTAGAGAGGGTTTGATAGTTTTATCTAAATATTTGAGACTACCATAAATATGGCTTTGTCATGTTTGGCATATTTCCAAGGCATAGATATGGAAATAATGGGTAAAAGTTACAGAGATAGGCTTTGGTTCAAAAAAGGATAAACAATTTATTTTGAGAGTTACAAATTCACAAAGAGGAATGATCTGACCCATTAACATTGGACACACCAAAATATTAAGGCTCAAAGACTCTTTCCTGATAAGGGAGCATTGTTTTCTTAGGCTTATCATAAGAAGACAATGACTTGAAACAGTATTACAAATTTCTTAATGTTGTCTATTTAACAGGAAAAACTAAACCAACTTTTAAAGCTGAGGGTTTGTTGAAATTTCAATCTATTATTGGTAATACGTTTTGAAGTTCTTGTGTATTTTCAGTGGATTATTACAAAAAAGAAAAATCAGTTTAGTCACTCAGTTGTGTCTGATTCTTTGCAACCCCATGGACTGTAGCACGCCAGACTTTTCTATGCATCATTAATTCTTGGGGCTTGCTCAAATTCAAGTCCATCAAGTTGGTGATGCCATCCAATCATCTCATCCTCTGTAATCCCCTTCTCCTCCTGCCTTCAATCTTTCCCATATCAGGGTGTTTTCCAAGGAGTCAGTTCACATCAGGTGGCCAAAGTATTGGAGTTTCAGCTTCAGGATCAGTAGTTCCAAAGAATTTTCAGGACTGATTTCTTTTAAAATTGACTGGTTTGTTGTGCTTTCAGTCCAAGGGACTCTCGTGAATCTTCTCCAACACTACAGTTCAAAAGCATCAATTCTTTGGTGCTAAGCATTCTTTATAGTCCAGCTCTCACATCCAAACATGACTACAGGAAAAACCATAGGTTTCATTAGAAGAACCTTTGTTGGCAAAGTAATAATTCTGGTTTTTAATATGCTGTCCAGATTGGTCATAGCTTTTCTTCCAAGGAGCAAACACCTTTTAATTTCATGCCTGTGGTTACCATCTGTGGTCAGTGATTTTGGAGTCCAAGAAAATAAAGTCTGTCACTATTTCAACTGTTTGCCCATCTATTTGCCATGAAGTGATGGAACGGGATGCCATTATCTTTGTTTTTGGAATGTTGAGTTTTTAAGGCAGCTTTTTCATTATCCTCTTTTACTTTCATTAAGAGGCTCTTTAGTTCTTCACTTTCTGCTATAAGGGTGGCATCACCTACATATATGAGGTTACTGATATTTCTCCCAGCAATCTTGATTCCAACTTGTGTTTCATCCAGCCCAGCATTTCGCATGATGTACTCTGCATATAGGGAGAAGGCAATGACACCCCACTCCAGTACTCTTGCCTGGAAAATCCCATGGATGGAGGAGCCTGGTAGGCTGCAGTCCATGGGATTGCGAAGAGTTGGACACAACTGAGCAATTTCACTTTCACTTTCGACTTTCATGCACTGAAGAAGGAAATGGCAATCAACTCCGGTGTTCTTGCCTGGAGAATCCCAGGGACGGGGGAGCCTGGTGGGTTGTCATCTACGGGGTCGCACAAAGTCGGACACGACAGAAGCGACTTAGCAGCACACTGCATATAAGTTAAATAAGCTGGGTGGCAATATACAACCTTGATATACTCCTTTCCTGATTTGTAAGTAGTCTGTTGGTCCATGTTCAGTTCTAACTGTTGCTTCTTGACTTTCACACCGATTTCTCAGGAGGCAAGTAAGGTGGTCTGCTATTCCCATCTCTTCAAGTTTCCAAAGTTTGTTGTTATCTACACAGTCAAAGGCTTTGGCATAATCAATAAAGCAGAATTTTTTTTTTTATTCTTTGGCTTTTTGAGGATCCACCAGATGTTAGCAATTTGATCTCTGGTTTCTCTGCCTTTTCTAAATCCAGTTTGAACATCTGGAAGTTCGTCGTTCATGTACTATTGAAGCCTGGTTTAGAGAATTTTGAACATTACTTTGCTAGCATGTAAGATGAGTGCAAGTGTGTGGTGGTTTGAAGTTTCTTTAGCATTGCCTTTCTTTGGGATTGGAATGAAAACTGACTTTTCCAGGCCTGTGGCCACTGCTGAGTTTTCCAAATTTGCTGGCATATTGAGTGCAGCACTTTAATAGCATTATCTTTTAGGATTTGAAATAGCTCAACTGGAATCCCATTACTCCCACTAGCTTTGTAGTGATACTTCCTAAGGCCCACTGACTTTGCATTCCTGGATGTCTTGCTCT
This sequence comes from Capra hircus, assembly GCF_001704415.2. Classification (NCBI taxonomy): domain Eukaryota; kingdom Metazoa; phylum Chordata; class Mammalia; order Artiodactyla; family Bovidae; genus Capra; species Capra hircus. The sequence goes on along the minus strand of NC_030809.1, from coordinate 53,701,666 downwards.
ATGTGAGTATGATCACACCATCATGGTTATCTTGGTCTTTAAGATCTTTTCCTATAGTTCTTCAGTTTTTCCTTGTCACCTCTTCTTAAGATCTTCTGCTTTTATTGTCGATACCATTTCTGTCCATTAATCTCCCCATACCTTTATTCTGTCATCTATTTATTATTTATTAAAAAAAATCTAAAACTGTCATTGACATGTTAACTTTAGTAAAATGAAGATACCCTGGAGAAGGAAATGGCAACCCGCTCTATTATCCTTGCCTGGAAAATCTCATGGACAGAGGAGCTTGGTGGGCTGCAGTCCTTAGGGTCGCAAAGAGTTGGACACGACTGAACAACTAACACTTACTTAACACTTATGTTTCTATCAGCACTCCAACACCCTTCTCCTTTCCTTCCTGTAGGTGTCAAAAATCATTATACGGCAATATGGTGACAAGCATTAAGGCAGAATGGTAAAAATGAGATAAAATGTGAATGAAGAAAGATGACTCTTAAACAACAGGACGTAATCCAAATGACCTACTGACAGGCTTGTAAAGATATATCTCAAGAGACCCATAACTTTGCTGCTTTTAAGTTTTTACCATAGAATCTATTTTGTTTTGTTAAATGGTGCCAGCCCCCCAGATTTCTAGAAATAATAGGCTATAGCTACAGACTTTTGCCTCTGTAGAATATGATCAAATTTAGTGACGATGTCCATAGAAAATATAAACTGTAGTTTTTTTCAGCTGTACAGAAAAAAAATTGTAATTATTTTTCTCTATTTTGATGTGTATTTCATTGTCCAGCAAAAAGTCAGTCTGTGGATTTTGCTATCACAACTCTAAGCAGCAAGATGACAAGTGATAACAAGTTTTGCTTGTTATCTTGCTCTAAGTAGCAAGATGATAAATTGTAAATCGTGTGGAAATTATAATTAATATAGTAAGAATTATAATAAATAAGTTACTATATACCTACTACAAAAGCCATCTTTGTTCATCTTAATTATCTGGTATATCTGAAATCTGTGTAACTTAGAATAGATGACTAAGTTTTATCAATAAATTAGTAAAATAATATAATTTGAGGTTGAAGCAAAGAATGAATAGAAAGTCATAATGGTGTTGCTCATTCACAAGTATTGTTATTTATCTTTTCAATGATTACCATATAAAAGTTATATGATATGAATATTTAATAAAGAACTTCGTGAAACATATGTTAAAATTAACTATTGGTGTTTCATTTCAGGTCAGATATAATTTACCCCCTCTGCAATCATGATATAGCAGATCAATGGAGTGAATTGTAGATTTCTCTTTCAGGAATATGAGGAATAGCATAATTTTTGAAAGATAAAATTCTGAAATATTTATACATGTCACATCACAGTGATCTGAAATATAAATGGAAGAGTTAAGGAGTAATTATAATTTTTATATATGTGCTGAAGAAATAATATACATGAAAACAGTTATAATGTCATTTTATTAGAACTATAAATGATATTCACCAATTGTAATATTAATCTATGCACAATGAAAGTTATTCTCTGATTCTGATTTCAGAATTTCTTATCCAGTATTACTTGACTACCTGGAAGAGTATCAGAAGGGCTCCAAAACATAAGTGAAATAGATTTATTAGGCATTATTAAATATATAAATTAAATATATACTATATTCCTCTTTCCCAAAAATATTTCAATTAACTATTTTTTTTTCATATTTGATATTAAAGAGTGTTTTAGTACAAAAGGCTTCCCTGGTGGCTCAGACAGTAGAGTCTTCTTACAATGCAGGAGACCCAGGTTCGATCCCTAGGGCAGGAAGATTCCCTGGAGAAGGGAAAGGCTACACACTCCAGTATTGCTGCCTGGAGAATTCCATGGACAGAGGGGCCTGGTGGGTTATAGTCCACGGGGTCACATAGAGTCAGACATGACAGAGCGACTTTCACTTGGTCCAAAGGAGTATAGATGGAATATTTGTATATACATGCAAGAAATTCACTAAGATAAAACATTTCTTGGACAATAAAGAGGTGATTTTGCTTAGCTTAATTTAAGTTTTGGTGTATTGGTCTCTAAAATGTACAGATAGACAGATAATAGATGGATGGATATAAAATATATCTTACCCACTCCAGTTCTCTTGCCTGGAAGATTTCATGGATGGAGGAACCTGGTAGGCTACCATCCATGGGGTTGTGAAGAGTCAGACATGACTGAGCGACTTCAATTTCACTTTTCACTTTCACACCTTGGAGAAGGAAATGGCAACTGACTCCAGTGTTCTTGCCTGGAGAATCACAGGGAAGGGGGAGCCTGGTGGGCTGCCATCTATGGGGTCGCACAGGGTTGGACACGACTGAAGCGGCTTAGCAGCAGCAGCAGCAGCAGGCATATTAAGGGGGAAAAGCAATCAAAGAACAGAAAAGTACTTTAGGTTTCCTCATTGTTCAGATTATGTAGATACGTACTTATATTCACATTAAAATTTTGAAATAATACAAACAGACTGTTACATGTTACAGTGAAGATCTAGAAAGGAGGATTGGGAAACAAGAGATTTAATTTTTATTTCTCATGTGTTTGAATTATGTTGTGGCTATGCATAATTTTTATTATGGCAAATGAAGAGTCATAATGGTTGTTAAATTATTATTTCTAGGATAATTTCTCATTAGTGTAAACTAAATGAAATTTATTCCGTTATAATTGTAGATAAATGCTTTTTTATCATTTTGGTCTATAGTAAAATAAAACAAAATGAAGATAAGAAACTGATTATTTACTATTTTTTTATTGGTTGATCATTGTGGATCATAACAGTATGTAATATGTATTTTTAATAAAGTATATCATTATATATATTTGTAGGAATCAGTTCTGTATTTTTTGGAATTTGACATAAATTTGGTTTTGCTCCACTGCAAGAAGTTTTGTCTTTTTTTTTCTTTTTTTTGGTTTAGCAAAAAGGGAAAAATTTATTTATTTTTATTTTTATTTTTTTTTATTTTTTATTTTTTATTTATTTATTTTTTTTTTTTAAATTTTAAAATCTTAAATTCTTACATGCGTTCCCAAACATGAACCCCCCTCCCACCTCCCTCCCCACAACATCTCTCTGGGTCATCCCCATGCACCTGCCCCAAGCAAGCTGCACCCTACGTCAGACATGGACTGGCGATTCAATTCTTACATGACAGTATACATGTTAGAATTCCCATTCTCCCAAATCGTCCCACCCTCTCCCTCTCCCTCTGAGTCCAAAAGTCCATTATACACATCTGTGTCTTTTTTCCTGTCTTGCATACTGGGTCGTCATTGCCATCTTCCTAAATTCCATATATATGTGTTAGTATACTGTATTGGTGTTTTTCTTTCTGGCTTACTTCACTCTGTATAATTGGCTCCAGTTTCATCCATCTCATCAGAACTGACTCAAATGAATTCTTTTTAACGGCTGAGTAATACTCCATTGTGTATATGTACCACAGCTTTCTTATCCATTCATCTGCTGATGGACATCTAGGTTGTTTCCATGTCCTGGCTATTATAAACAGTGCTGCGATGAACATTGGGGTACATGTGTCTCTTTCAATTCTGGTTTCCTCCGTGTGTATGCCCAGAAGTGGGATTGCTGGGTCATAAGGTAGTTCTATTTGCAATTTTTTAAGGAATCTCCACACTGTTCTCCATAGTGGCTGTACTAGTTTGCATTCCCACCAACAGTGTAGGAGGGTTCCCTTTTCTCCACACCCTCTCCAGCATTTATTGCTTGCAGATTTTTGGATCGCAGCCATTCTGACTGGTGTGAAGTGGTACCTCATTGTGGTTTTGATTTGCATTTCTCTAATAATGAGTGATGTTGAGCATCTTTTCATGTGTTTGTTAGCCATCCGTATGTCTTCTTTGGAGAAATGTCTATTTAGTTCTTTGGCCCATTTTTTGATTGGGTCGTTTATTTTTCTGGAATTGAGCTGCAGAAGTTGCTTGTATATTTTTGAGATTATTTGTTTGTCATTTGTTTCATTTGCTATTATTTTCTCCCATTCAGAAGGCTGTCTTTTCACCTTGCTTATATTTTCCTTTGTTGTACAGAAGCTTTTAATTTTAATTAGATCCCATTTGTTTATTTTTGCTTTTATTTCCAGAATTCTGGGAGGTGGATCATAGAGAATCCTGCTGTGATTTATGTCTGAGAGTGTTTTGCCTATGTTCTCCTCTAGGAGTTTTATAGTTTCTGATCTTACATTTAGATCTTTAATCCATTTTGAGTTTATTTTTGTGTGTGGTGTTAGAAAGTGATCTAGTTTCATTCTTTTACAAGTGGTTGACCAGTTTTCCCAGCACCACGTGTTAAAGAGATTGTCTTTACTCCATTGTATATTCTTGCCTCCTTTGTCAAAGATAAGGTGTCCATATGTGTGTGGATTTATCTCTGGGCTTTCTATTTTGTTCCATTGATCTATATGTCTGTCTTTGTGCCAGTACCATACTGTCTTGATGACTGTGGCTTTGTAGCAGAGCCTGAAGTCAGGCAAGTTGATTCCTCCAGTTCCATTCTTCTTTCTCAAGATTGCTTTGGCTATTCGAGGTTTTTTGTGTTTCCATACAAATCTTGAAATTATTTGTTCTAGTTCTGTGAAAAATGTGGCTGGTAGCTTGACAGGGATTGCATTAAATTTGTAAATTGCTTTGGGTAGTATACTCATTTTCACTATATTGATTCTTCCGATCCATGAACATGGTATATTTCTCCATCTATTAGTGTCCTCTTTGATTTCTTTCATCAGTGTTTTATAGTTTTCTATATATAGGTCTTTAGTTTCTTTAGGTAGATATATTCCTAAGTATTTTATTCTTTTCATTGCAATGGTGAATGGAATTGTTTCCTTAATTTCTTTTTCTACTTTCTCATTATTCGTGTATAGGAATGCAAGGGATTTCTGTGTGTTGATTTTATATCCTGCAACTTTACTATATTCATTGATTAGGTCTAGTAATTTTCTGGTGGAGTCTTTAGGGTTTTCCATGTAGAGGATCATGTCATCTGCAAACAGTGAGTTTTGTCTTAAAGTATATTACAAAAGTTGCCTCTGTTGCTGTTCTTATATTAAAGTAAAAGAAAACATATATCTGAAGATGGGCTTCCCAGGTGGCTCTCGTGGCCACTTACAAATGTAGGACACTTAAGCAACACAGGTTTGATTCCTGTGTCAGTAAGATCCCTTGGGGACGGGCATGATAAGCCACTCCAGTATTCTTGTTTGGAGAATCTCATGGACAGAGGGACCTAGCAGGCTGCAGTCCATAGGGTGGCAAAGAGTTGGACACAACTGAAGTGACTTAGCATGCATGCACTCGTACTTGAAGATACTTAAGTGAGAACATGTGATTATATACTTTAGAAATGGTCTTGTTTGTTATTTGCTTGAAATAGATGATAAACAATGACTTTATGATTTGGACAAATGATGTCAATTACTTCAAAATAACCGACACATCTAAAATTTAAAGTTGTTTATAAATTAATCAGTAGAAATGGCACATCATTTTTTACTTGCTGGCAAATATGTAGAAGAATTCCAAAATACTGACTATATTTATAAAACTGAAAATATTGTTAAATTATGCTGTAACCATAAATGGATGTTGAATTTTGTCAAAGTCTTTCTCTGCATCTATTGAGATAATCATATGGCTTTTATTTTTTAATTTGTTAATGTGGTGTATAACATTGATTGATTTGCAGGGATTGAAAAATCCTTGCATCCCTGGGATAAAGCCCACTTGGTCATGGTGTAAGATCTTTTTAATGTGTTGTTGGATTCTGATTGCTAGAATTTTGTTAAGGATTTTTGCATCTATGTTCATCAATGATATTGGCCTGTAGTTTTTTTTTTTTTGTTTTGTTTGTTTTTTGTGGCATCTTTGTCAGGTTTTGGTATTAGGGTTATGATGGCCTCATAGAATGAGTTTGGAAGTTTACCTTCCTCTGCAGTCTTCTGGAAAAGTTTGAGTAAGATAGGTGTTAGGTCTTTAAATTTTTGGTAGAATTCAGCTGTGAAGCCTTCTGGACCTGGGCTTTTGTTTGCTGGAAGATTTCTGATTACAGTTTCAATTTCCATACTTGTGATGAGTCTGTTAAGATTTTCTATTTCTTCCTGGTTCAGTTTTGGAAAGTTGTACTTTTCTAAGAATTTGTCCATTTCTTTCACTTTTTCCATTTTATTGGCATATAATTGCTGATAGTAGTCTCTTATGATCCTTTGTATTTCTGTGTTGCCTATTGTGATCTCTCCATTTTCATTTCTAATTTTATTGATTTGATTTTTCTCCCTGTATCTCTTAATGAATCTGGCTAATGGTTTGTCAATTTTATTTATCCTCTCAAAGAACCAGCTTTTGCCTTTGTTGATTTTTGCTCTGTTCTCTTTTGTTTCTTTTGCATGTTTCTGTCTTAATTTTTAAGATTTATTTCCTTCTACTAATCCAGGGGTTTTTCATTTCTTCTTTTTCTAGTTGCTTTAGGTGTAGAGTTAGGTTTTTTATTTGACTTTCTTCTTGTTTCTTGAGGTATGCCTGTATTGCTATGAACTTTCCCCTTAGCATTGTTTTTACATTGTCCCACAGGTTTTCGGTTGTTGTGCTTTCATTTTCATTCATTTCTGTGCATATTTTGATTTGTCTTTTGATTTCTTCTGTGATTTGTTGGTTGTTCAGCAGTGTGCTGTTCAGCCTCCATATGTTTGAATTGTTAATAGTTTTTCTCCTGTAATTGAGATCTAATCTTACTGCATTGTGGTCAGAAAAGATGCTTGGAATGATGTCATTTTTTTTTTTAATTTACCAATGCGAGATTTATGGCCCAGGATGTGATCTATCCTGGAGAAGGATCCGTGTGCACTTGAGAAAAAGGTGAAATTCATTGTTTTGGGGTGAAATTTCCTATAGATATCAACTAGGTCTAAATGTTCAATCATATCATTTAAAGTTTGTATCTCCTTGTTAATTTTCTGTTTAATTGATCTATCCATAGCTGTGAGTGGGGTATTAAAATCTTCCACTATTGTTGTGTTATTGTTAATTTCCCTTTTCATACTTGTTAGCATTTGTCTTATGATTATCTCAATAGATGCAGAGAAAGCCTTTGACAAAATTCAACATCCATTTATGATAAAAACTCTCGAGAAAGCAGGAATAGAAGGAACATACCTCAACATAATATAAGCTATATATGACAAACCCACAGCAAACATTATCCTCAATGGTGAAAAATTGAAAGCATTTCCCCTAAAGTCAGAAACAAGACAAGGGTGCCCACTTTCACCACTACTATTCAACATAGTTCTGGAAGTTTTGGCCACAGCAATCAGAGCAGAAAAAAAAAAAAAAAAAAAAGATAAATAAAAGAAATCCAAATTGGAAAAGAAGAAGTAAAACTCTCACTGTTTGCAGATGACATGATCCTCTACAGAGAAAACCCTAAAGACTCCACCAGAAAAGTACTAGGGCTAATCAATGAATATAGTAAAGTTGCAGGATGTAAAATCAACACACAGAGATCCCTTACATTCCTATACACGAATAATGAGAAAATAGAAAGAGAAATTATGGAAACAATTCCATTCACCATTGCAACGAAAAGGATAAAATACTTAGGAATATATCTACCTAAAGAAACTAAAGACCTATATACAGAAAACTAGAAATCACTGGTGAAAGAAATCAAAGAAGACACTAATAGATAGAGAAATATACCTTGTTCTTGGATCAGAAGAATCACTATAGTGAAAATGAGTATATTACCCAAAACAATCTATAGAGTCAATGCAATCCCTATCAAGCTACCAACTCTATTTTTCACAGAGCTAGAACAAATAATTTCACAATTTGTATGGAAATACAAAAAACTTCAAATAGCCAAAGCAATCTTGAGAAAGAAGAATGGAACTGGAGGAATCAACCTGTCTGAATTCAGGCTCTACCACAAAGCCAAAGTCAGCAATGCAGTATGGTACTGGCAAAAAGACAGCAATATAGATCAATGCAACAAAATAGAAAGCCCAGATATAAATCCATGGACCTATGGACAACTTATCTTTGACAAAGGAGGCAAGATTACACAATGGATTAAAGACAATCTCATTAACAAGTGGTACTGGTAAAACTGGTCAACCACTTGTAAAAGAATGAAAGTAGAACACTTTCTAACACCATACACAAAAATAAACTCAAAAAGGATTAAAGATCTAAACGTAAGACCAGAAATTATAAAACTCCTACAGGAGAACATAGGAAAAACACTCTCTGACATATATCACAACAGGATCCTCTATGACCCACCCACCTCTCAGAATACTGGAAATAAAAGCAAAAATAAACAAATGGGACCTAATTAAAATTTAAAGTTTCTGCACAGCAAAGTAAACTATAAGCAAGGTGAAAAGACAGCCTTCAGAATGGGGGAAAACAACTGACAAAGAACTAATCTTAAAAGTATACAAGCAACTCCTGCAGCTCAATTCCAGACAAATAAATGGCCCAATCAAAAAATGGGCCAAAGAACTAAATAGACATTTCTCCAAAGAAGACATACAGATGGCTAACAAACACATGAAAAGATGCTCAACGTCACTCATTATCAGAGAAATGCAAATCAAAACCACAATGAGGTACCATTTCACACCAGTCAGAATGGCTGCGATCCAAAAGTCTACAAGCAATAAATGCTGGAGAGGATGTGGAGAAAAGGGAACCCTCTTACACTGTTGGTGGGAATGCAAACTAGTACAGCCACTATGGAGAACAGTGTGGAGATTCCTTAAAAAACTGAAAATAAAACTGCCATATGACCCAGCAATCCCACTGCTCGGCATACACACCGAGGAAACCAGAAAAGAAAGAGACACGTGTACCCCGATGTTCATCACAGCATTGTTTATAATAGCCAGGACATGGAAGCAATCTAGATGTCCATCAGCAGATGAATGGATAAGAAAGTTGTGATACATATACACAATGAAATATTACTCAGCCATTAAAAAGAATTTGAATCAGTTCTAATGAGGTGGATGAAACTAGAGCTTATTATACAGAGTGAAGTAAGCCAGAAAGAAAAACACCAATATAGTATACTAATGCATATATATGAAATTTAGAAAGATGGTAATGATAACCCTGTATGCGAGAGAACAAAAGAGACACAAATGTATAGAACAGTCTTTTGGACTCTGAGGGAGAGGGAGAGGGTGGGATGATTTGGGAGAATGGCATTGAAACATATACAATATCATATAAGAAACGAATCGCCAGTCCAGGTTCAGTGCATGAAACTGGATGCTTGGGGCTGGTGCACTGGGAGGACCCAGAAGGATGGTAAGGGGAGGGAAGAGGAAGGGGGGTTCAGGATGGGGAACACCTGTATACCTGTGGCGGATTCATGTTTATGTATGGCAAAACCAATACAATATTGTAAAGCAATTAACCTCCAATTAAAATAAATAAATTAATATTAAAAAATTAGGCTGGAACCGCATATTTTTAGCTTGCTTCTAAATCCCATAAAATATCCCTGTCAAGTCATTATAATTGAACGCTTTCATTTTGATGATTTCATTCTGGTTCAGTGTTTTCCAGTTCAGTTCAGTTCAGTCACTCAGTCGTGTCCGACTCTTTGTGACCCACATGAATCACAGCATGCCAGGCCTCCCTGTTCATCACCAACTCCCAGAGTTAAATCAGACTCACGTCCATCGAGTCAGGGATGCCATCCAGCCATCTCATCCTCTGCCGTCCCTTTCTCCTCCTGCCCCCAATCCCTCCCAGTGTCAGAGTCTTTTCCAATGACTCAGCTCTTCACGTGAGGTGGCCAAATACTGGAGTTTCAGCTTTAGCATCATTCCTTCCAAAGAACACCCAGGACTGATCTCCTTTAGAATGGACTGGTTGGATCTCCTTGCATTCCAAGGGACTCTCAAGAGTCTTCTCCAACACCATAGTTCAAAATCATCAATTCTCCGGCACTCACTTTACTTCCTGGCCAAAAAAAAAAAAAAAAAACACACCACAAATAATTCTAAGTTTGTTTTCTAACTCTATTTTAATATTTCTGCTAAATGTAGTAAGGAGAAAAGAATTTAAAATTTAAATTCATTTTAATTTCCTTACTAAATATCAGTTAGGGAAAACATTTTTTCTGTGAAGATAATTAATAATTTTAAAGGGTCTTTTCAACTTGCATTTTCCTGCAAGAAAATATATAACACAGACACTTGGGAAAACAGAAAATTTGTATTTCTAGATGTGGTATGATCCATATATCCACTGGGAATGTGACAACACCCATATCCAAATTAAGCATAAAAAATATATATTATTTTTACAAAGTTGGTCCCACAGATACTAACCTATTAATATCAAAAATAAATAAAAGATTTTGCCTCTTATATGCTTACCTGGTTTCTAATTTGTTTTCAAAATTGTGGCAAGATACTTCCTGACAGAAAGGTTTTACTTTATGAGCCCCTTCTCTTATTATTCTCTCATACCTACATTTCCAAAATATATATCAAGTACATTAATAGCATAATTACTTTGTTATAGAAGGGAACTCTCCTTCAATATGTGGAGACACTGTGTCTACAGTAACCTTAAATTTCAAGTCATATGGTCATGACTAAAATGTGGATGTACTAAAATATAATACCAATAACTTTATTGCTGTTCTTGTGAAATTGAAGTTTTCTGAAGCCAAACTCTATAGTCCATTAATTTCATGTCCAGGTTCAGGGAAGCCTTATAGGCTATAGTGCATGGGGTTGCAAAGAGTCGGACATGACTGAAGTGACTTAGCAAAGCATTCAAACTAATTTTAAAACTCCATTAATATTAACTCTCTTTTTCAGAAAGAGTTTTACCACATCCCGGCCTGACAACACCAACATCAAGGTTTATCAAACTGTTGATAAAAATTTTCAGTATCAAAAGATTATGTCTAAAAACCTTGTTTGCATTATATTCAAATTAGGCTGTTCTATCTGAAAGATAATATTGTTTATCTGAACATTTTCATGTTAATATTTAAATTCCCCAGTGCAAGGAGATGATCTGATACTTAGGAAAAAATTAGTGAATGTTTGCTGAAATAATTAACTGATTTATTAACTGATTTCTTATGTCAGTATCTAAAGTCATTAATATTAGGCTATTCAAGAACTAAAGAATACGTATAAGTAAAAGCAGTATTGGAATCAAATGTAGAATCACCAGAATAAACATTTGAATTTCAAAGTATACAGTTCAAAATGTTATTAAAATATATAACATGTTATATTCTAAGTTATCTGTCCACCTTATTACTTGCTCTCTCTCCTCTTCTGGATATTATTTTGATCTTCTATTAGTGCCTTGCATATAGTAATTAATGCTTATTGAATATGTCAGTGATGATGCATAGAGTAAAACACAAGAGTGCAAAGAGAAAACTAGCTCTTTCTTTTTGGACAAAGTGTTGGCAAGTGTTATTGGAAATTTATCCTTATCTGAATGATACATGTAACAGATGGTTTTACTGTCTATGATTGTAAGACAGTCAAATATTCCAAGTTCAGATATGACTTGGCGAAGGTATCAGGACAAAAAATAAAATTGTGTTAATTTAATAATTTTTAAGAACAGTATTGAAGGCTCTTTCCAGTAATTTCATGATATACAGTTTAATAATTGTTTTCCAAAAGAGAAATCCTGTTCAAGAAGAGCATGACCTCTGATATCACTTATAACAAATTAATAGAAAATAAAACTGGAAATAATTTTTAAAAGGTGAATTCCCTATATCTTATACAATATTCTGAGACTCCTTATATTTCATTGTCCTCTGGCTTCAGGACACATTCCATGGATAGCACATTTCTTGCATTAAGGATCTTATAATATTAGTAGTAAATTTTATTACTTTATCTATGTTATCTTTTATAGTGGCAGAATCTTAGCCCTAGATTTATGCATGAGGTGTGTATGATCTAGCAGAAACTGTGTTTCATGGAAAGTTTATTCTGTCTAAAATTTCCCTGCTGGTAATTTTTCCAGCAAAAACAACCACTTTGCTTTGCATGATGCTTTCTGTAGGCATCAGTTCAGTTCAGTTCAGTTCAGTTCAGTCATTCAGTCATATCCGACTTTTTGCAGCCCCATGGACTGCAGCATGCCAGGCTTCACTGTCCATCACCAACTCCTAGAGCCTCCTCAACTCATGTGCATCGAGTCGGTGATGCCATCTGCAGGCATGCAAGACGCTAAATGTAGTTTCTCTCATCTAAGCATATGAAAATGTATAGACATTTGTGTACTGATATTTCTCTGTCATTGGGAAGGTATTACTGACTTGTAATTGACAATCTTGCATAATGTCCTTCCATTGAGGAAATCTAGACCCAGTGAAAATATACTATGGGACATCTTTGATACACAATTTCTATTTTAAAGACGCCAAAGATTGAAGCATATTGAGATATTAAGTGTGTTAGATAAAATTACATGTAGAATAAATATTACAAATTAAAATTGAGCTCCAAGTGCTCATGTGCCCAGTCACATCTGACTCTTTGTGACCCCATGGACTGTAGCCCTCCAGAATCCTCTGTCCATGGGGTTTCCCCGGCAAGAATACCTGAGTGGGTTGTCATTTCCTACTCCAAGGGATCTTTCCAACCCACAGATCGAATCTGCATCTCCTGCGGCTCTTGCATTGCAGGTGGATTCTTTACTTGCTGAGTCATCTGAGAAGCCTGAAATTGATTTCCATAAGAATTAAAAATAAAATATAGCAATAAAAGGCATATAGCTTTCTCTTTTCACTCTTGTGTTTTGCTCTATGCAGTATTCTTGTCTGGAAAATCCCCATGGACAGAGGAGCCTGGCGGACTACAGTACATGGGGTCACAACGAGTCAGACACAACTGAGCGACTAAGCACACAAGAATTAAAAATCAAATATAGCAATAAAATACATATAGCTAACATGAAACATTTTAGCGCATACATATGAAAAGTGTCAAGTTTTTAATGTTTCCTATTGTTGCTGTAATGACCATAAACATCGTGATTTAAACAGTACAAATGTATTCTCTTACACTTTTGGAGTTCAGAAATCCTAAGGCATTTTCACCGGGCTAATTTCAAAGCTATTTTCATGTGGAAGCTCTGAGGGGAGAATCCTTATATTTGCCTTTTCTGGCTTGTAGAGCTGCACTGAAAGTCATTGACTTGCCATTTCCTCCACCATCTTCAAAGTCACCAGTATAATATCTTCCCATCTCTCCTTTTCTTTTCACATCTCCTTGTTTCTCTGACCTATTGATTCTTTCTTATAAGGATTTCTATGATTCAGAACCACCCATATAATTCAAGGTAAAGTCCTCATCTTATAATCCTTAATTCAATAACATCTGAAATTATATTTTGCCATATTAGGTAACAGTCACGGCTTGTGTGGATTAAGACATGGGCTTCTTGGGTGAAGTGAAGTCATTATTTAGCCAATCATAAAGTCTCAATATTAGATTTAAAGTGTTAATACTCACAATAAAATTATGCTTATTTGGATTGTATAATAGAACATTATGATTGAATTTTTTTCTTCTCAATAATATCTGAATTTCACTTATGTCTTGACATTTACTTATTTTATTTTTATTTTAATGATGCAATATAATTTTAAGTAGTATTAGTATTTCATTACATTGCATAAATTCAAGCTTTATTTTCAAAAAGTGTTTAAGATATTTAGTACTTATATTTAAGTGGTAGAGCAATTTTCTTTCCCTTTCTCAACCTGAAATCATATTTGAGGAGATAATAAATATGCTATCATTAAACTCAATAAACCAGTGTATAATTCTAAATGCATCCATTATTAAAAATGCATAAAATATCAGTGAACATGCTCCCAGATTTTGAAGAATCTGACATGGTTGATTTAGTAATTCATTCATTTGAAAGCATTTAAAGTCAGGTTATCAGAAAAACTAATATTTCAGAAAATCTGAGACAAAAATGATAAATATCAGTAAGCCTTGGAAAAATAACACCATCTAGTAATAATAAGATTGTAGTAATAAATAGCATTGGCCTTGGATCCAGAGGAAAAACATTTAAATCTTGATTTTGTTGCTTAGTTTTGCTGAAGACTGGCTTTTTGTTGCTCAGTTTTGCTGAAGACTGGCTTTATTCATAGACAGCTTTCCTAATAGGCAATTATTAACTTTTACCAAATGTTAACATATGTTTTGGGAGCATGGTAGTCTGTTTACATGTCAGAAAGTGAAAGTGAAGACGCTCAGTCGTGTCCGACTCTTTGTGACCCTATGGACTGTAGCTTACCAGGCTTCTCCATCCATGGGATTTTCCAAGTAAGAGTATTGGAGTGGGTTGTCATTTCCTTCTCCAGGGGATCTTCTCGACCCAGGGATAGAACCTGGGTCTCCCGCATTACAGGCAGATGCTTCACCCTCTGAACCACTAGGGAAGCCAATGTCAGAAGTTTTGTTTAATTCTATGATATTTCTAAATTGATTTGTTTAGATAAATTCAGCAAATGGGAAAAAAAGTCTAAGAGTCAATTATTATTAAACAGTCAGACAGTAAAATATGTGGAAAGAAGCCTTTAAATGTTAATTCTTCTAAGGTACATTGGTACTTTGGGTGGGCCAACTCAGGATAAAGGCAGCGGGCTAGTCAACTTGGTTTATGAAAGGAACTGCTCTCCTTTGAAACACGAAAGAGTCCCAGATGTTAAACAACTGTCTAGGAACTGAGGGCAGTATTTTGCCTCAAGAGATAATAAGAAATATTATCCTGAGGAAAGTATAAAAGAGAGACTTTTCAGTTAATTTGTCTATAGGGATTATTAAAGTCTTGGAGAGTGGAATTATTTCCTTTCTGAATCGTAGAGTATGTTAACTTCTTCATCCCATATCCAAGCTTCTGTATCAGGGTTGTCCAGAATAGCAAATCTAGGGACTTTCCAGAAGTTCAGTTGTTTAGAAGCCTCTTGTACAGTACACAGGTGCAAGTTCAATCCGTGGTCAGGGAACTAATATCCCAAGTGTTGTGTGTTTCAGCCAAAACAAACAAACAAACAAAAAAACAACAAGAAAGAATAATAAATCTATACAATCTATACTTGTTTTAAACTATAGAAAAAAATAGTAGTATAGTTTAACCATGCAAAATATATTTACATATATACCCTTATATTTATCTTTTCTGATATAATTTATATTCTGCAATTATTTCTCTTCTTTTCCTTGAACTTGTTTTTAATCTGTCTGAAGAACTACTTTCAGGATTCCTTTCTGAAAGTGTGAAGTAAAGTGTTACTTGCTTAGTCATGTCCGATTTTTTGCAGCCCCATCAGGCTTCTCTGTCCATGGAATTCTCCAGGCAAAAATACTAGAGTGGGTTGTCATTTCCTTCTCCAGGGGATATTCCTGATCAAGGGATAGAACCTGAGGCTCTTGCATTGCAGGCAGACTCTTTTCATCTGAGCCTCCAGGGAAGCTCTGACACTTTTTGATGTAAGGGCAATTTTTAAATTTATTTTTAAAACTGACTTTTGTTCTAAAGTATTTTTTACTAGTTGTGAAATTCTAGTTTGGTGATACCCATCATGTTTTTACTTATTTTATTACTGTTTGGTGGTCAGCTATATACCTTGTTGCATTTTCACGGTAATATATCTTTTTTCTGAGCGCTTTTATGATTTTCTCTTATGTTGACTTCCAGTGATTTGCTTATGATAGGTAAACAGGGTATTTTGTTTGTTTGTTGTTTAAGAGGGTACAATACATTTATTCAGCAATGGGTTTACCATACTTAAATTTAATCTTACTGTACTTAATTGAATATTTTAACGTTGGGGATTTTAAAGATTTTGTCACCACTTTCATTATCCCAAACATTTCGGAAGCTGATTTTATTGTTTCTCTTGTTTACTAGTCATACAGCACTGTCTGCCTTTAAGCTTGATATTCATAGATTGAGCTTGATCTTATATATGAAAAAAAAATAAGATGTAAGGAGTTAATAATTTTATGTTCAAGCTGGTTTTAGAAAAGGCAGAGGAACCAGAGGTCAAATTGCCAGCATCCGCTGGATCATCAAAAAAGCAACAGAGTTCCAGAAAAACATCTATTTCTGCTTTATTGACTATGCCAAAGACTTTGACTGTGTGGATCCCAATAAATGGTGGAAAATTATGAAAGAGATGGGAATACCAGACCACCTGACCTACCTCTTGAGAAACCTGTATGCAGGTCAGGAATCAACAGTTAGAACTGGACATGGAACAAGATTGGTTCCAAATAGGAAAAGGAGTATGTCAAGGCTGTATATTGTCATCCTGCTTATTTAACTTATACACAGAGTACATCATGAGAAATGTTGGGCTGGAGGAAGCACAAGCTGGAATCAAGATTGCCAGGAGAACCTCAGATACTCAGATGACACCACCCTTATGACAGAAAGTGAAGAACTAAAAAGTATCTTGAAGAAAGTGAAAGAGGAGAGTGAAAAAGTTGGCTTAAAGCTCAACATTCAGAAAACTAAGATCATGGCATTTTGTCCCATCACTTCATGGCAAATAGATAGGGAAACAGTGGCTGACTTTATTTTGGGGGGCTTCAAAATCACTGCAGATGGTGATTACAGCCATGAAATTAAAAGATACTTACTCCTTGGAAGGAAAGTTATGACCAACCTAGACAGTAGAGACAGTACTTTGCAAACAAAGGTCCATCTAGTCAAGGCTATAGTTTTTCTAGTAGTCATGTATGGATGTGAGAGTTGGACTATACAGAGAGCTGAGAACTGAAGTATTGATGCTTTTGCACTGTGGCGTTGGAGAAGACTCTTGAGAGTCCCTTGGACTGCAAGGAGATCCAACCAGTCAATCCTAAAGGAGATCAGTCCTGGGTGTTCACTGGTAGGACTGATTCTGAAGCTGAAACTCCAATACTTTGGCCACCTGATGCAAAGAGCTGACTCATTTGAAAAGACCCTGATGCTGGGAAAGATTGAAGGCAGGAGGGGAAGGGGACGACAGAGGATGAGATGGTTGGTTATCATCACTGACTCAATGGACATGGGTTTGGGTGGATTCCGGGAGTTGATGATGGACAGGGAGGCCTGGTGTGATGTGGTTCATGGGGTCACAAAGAGTTGGACATGACTGAGTGACTGAACTGAACTGAACTGTTCTATCAGAAAGAAGCAACTGATTGTCTTCTAAATTGAAGGAGTAAAGGTATGATGATATTAAATGAAGCATGGTCTGAATTTTATCAAACAAAAATCTTCACAGTTTTATTAAATCTGAGTCAATCTTTGGTTCTTCCCTACTCCTAGGGAAAATTCCAGCCTCCCAGATCTTTTTCTCCTCAGATCAGAGACTCTGTGAATTTTCACTTTATTTCTTTCTTCTATTATATTATTCTAGAAGTATTGTTGACATGCAATATACAATTTTTCCTATTTCTCTGCATCTTGTGTTCCTTTCAATGTTTCAGGTGTAGAAGCTATGTCTCCTACTCTTGAAAGACTGACCTTGTATAGGATGCATCTTTCAGGGTCCAGTGACAAAATGTCTGACCTTGTATAGGATGCATCTTTCAGGGTCCAGTGACAAAATGTCCACTGTTTACTACAGCCAGGTGCTGCAGAGGTATCCCCTGTGGGACTGAGAGTGTCCTTCTATTGTGATTGGGCCATGATCACTGCCCACATGTTAATGGATGGAGCTGGCTCCCAGGCCAGCTGCCTATGAGGTCCAGTTGTCACTGCAATGGATGCACTGGTGGGTAGGACTGATCCTCAGCCCATCTGTCTTTGAGGCATGGTCATATCTGCTGTGCATGTGCTGGTCGACAAGGCTGGCCCCCAGTTTGGCCTTCTTCAAGGCCTGGCTGGGACTGCAGCACATGTGCTGAGAGAGCGGGGCTGGACCCCAGGCTGCTTGACTGAGAGGGCTGGCCATGACAACTGGGGCTTTCCTTAGTGCTGCTGTTTGAGAGGCTCCACTAAGACTCTTGTAGACCCAGTGTTGTACAGTGGTGGCATCCTGGAAACAGAGCTGATATAAAGGGATACTGGAGCTGGCAAAGGTCGTCCTGGGTTGAGACAGGAAATGATGGTGCTGGGCTGGGCTGACCATGGGGTGGAGAGGGAGGTGAGCAGGTTTTTAAGTGTGCCAGTGCTGAAGAGGGTAGCTCTCCAAGCAGGGCGGTGCAGGAGTTGCTATGGAGAGGCTGACCCCCTGAACTCACAGGTTGGGTGTGTTTGGTCTTGAGGGAAATGCCAGAGCTAGGCATGTGGTGTTAGCTAGGTTTATGGAGAATGACAGAAATGGTGCTCACTGGTGCTGAGCCAGTTAGATGGGACAGAAAAGAAAATTTGCATCCACCAGCCCTTCTGTCTCTGGAGAAAGTTACACCAGATCCCTGCTCTTCCAGCATATGCCCTAAATTAGTCAGTCAAACTCCTCTAGTATGACCCAAGTGCTTTTCAACCTGCTGCTGCTTCTTTGCTGGGACCCGGAGCAAGTGAATTTGTATGTGAGTTCTTCAAAAGCAGAGCCTAGTTTCCCCACAGTTCTCTAGCTTTCCCATCATATGCCCCACTGGTTCTCAAAGCCAGGTTTTAAGGGGACTTTTTTTCTCAACTCATGTCCCCCAGACTGGGGTGTCCAACACAGGGCTCAGACCTCCTATTCCTTAGGGTGGCCTTCTGTGATAGAGATATCCCCCTTCCTTGTGAGTCACTGCCCTGGGGTATTGAGTTCTGAGTGGGCTGCATAACTGCACCTCCTGCTCTCCTCAGAGAGTCCTTTCTTTTTATTCTTAATTGTTGAAAATCTGTTCTGCTAGACTACAGGTCATTCTCAGTGATAGTTGTTCTACTTGCAGCATAATTTTATGTGTCTGTGAGAGGAGGTGAGCTTAGAATTTTTCTACACCACCACCTTCATCTGGAACTCTTTCACTATGTTTTTCAAAGGTTTCTGGCATAGAATTTTTAGCTCTTTGCTCCATACAATCCCATATTTTGGCAAACATCTTGCAGTGAACACTTAGCTATGTTTCTGAAACCCTGACATCTCCAATTATTTTCACTCAAGCTGAAGCAATCATGAAAGTTCTGATGATTTATTTTCAGAAGTAGAGGTATTTTGATGGAGGTCAAGCATGGATTGTCAGTCTCTAGCACTCCCCAGGTTGTTTTTCCTCAGATACACTGTTTCACTTGGCCCACTTTTTGCTGCAAAAGGACAAGATGAAACAACAGTAAACTAAACAGCAGAGTATATATTTGCATGTGTGCTCAGTCACTGTCTTCTTCGACTCTGTAATCCATGCACTGCATGTCACCAAGTTCCTCTATCTTCCCAACCCAGGGATCAAACCCAGGTCTCCCGCACTGCAGGCAGATTCTTTACCATATGAGTCACCAGGGAAGCAAGAATATTGGAGCAGATTGTCATTTCCTAGTCCATGAGATATGCAGATGACACCACCCTTATGGCAGAAAGTGAAGAAGAACTAAAGAGCCTCTTGATGAAAGTGAAAGAGGAGGGTGAAAAAGTTGGCTTAAAACTCAACATTCAGAAAACTAAGATCATGGCATCCAGTCCCGTCACTTCATGGCATATAGATGGGGAAACAGTGACAACAGTGTCAGACTTTATTTTTTGGGGCTCCAAAATCACTGCAAATGGTGATTGCAGCCATGAAATCAAAAGACGCTTACTACTTGGAAGGAAAGTTATGACCAAGCTTGACAGCATATTAAAAAGCAGAGACATTACTTTGTCAACAAAAGTCCCTCTAGTCAAAGCTATGGTTGCTCCAGCAGTCATGTATGGGTGTAAGAGTTGGACTATTAAGAAAAGCTGAAGACAAAAGAATTGATGCTTTTGAACTTTAGTGTTGGAGAAGACTCTTGAGAGTCCCATGGACTGCAAGGAGATCCAACCAGTTCACCCTAAATGAAATCAGTCCTGAATATTCATTGGAAGGACTGATGTTGAAGCTGAAACTCCAACACTTTGGCCACTTGATTCGAAGAACTAACTCATCTGAAAAGACTCTGATACTGGGAAAGATTGAAAGCAGGAGGAGAAGGGGATGACAGAGGATGAGATCGTTAAATGACATCACCGAGTCAATGGATATGAGTCTGAGTAAATTCTAGGAGTTGGTGATGGACAGGGAGGCCTGGCATGCTGCAGTCCATGAGGTCGCAAAGAGTCAGACAGGACTGAGGGACAGAACTGACCTAAACTGAACTGAGTTCCGTGAGATCTTCCTGACCCAAGGATAGAACTCACATCTCCTGCATTGGCAGGCAGGTTCTTTATGACTGAGACACATGGTAACAGTATCTATTTATTTTAACAGACAAAAAGAAATCATGAGGCAAAGTGGTTCCAGAGTGAGTTAATTCATTGATCCAATAGTATAATATCATCAAGGATCTACAATTCTTTATTATTTTACTCTTCCATGCTGAAAATATAAATTTCTTTCTCATATCACTATAGTTACTTCAAGTATTGTTTCTCTATATAATTGAATTCAAAGGCAAAAAGAAGTGAGAAAAAAATTTTAGCCTGACAGCAGGTCTCCCATTATTTAATCTTTGTATGCAAATTGTATAATGTATCAATTAGCCTTTGCTGCAATTTTTAAAAATTCCACAAATCTACTTGCTCATGAGTATGTGTGATGGTAATTTGTGCTGAACTAAAATTGCATGATTTGTGTCTAACTCATTTTGTTGTAAGCTGAGCTTGCTTTTGAAGTCAACTGATAGTTAATGGTTGTGTATGTGATGATCACTTGGCTCTCAGAAAGGCTGATGAGTCACTTATCTCCAGAATGATATTATGGGATTTCACATAAATATGGTCACAGAGCTGTTTCAAAAAGAAAAACAAAAATAACAAAAAATGACAAGCTACAACACCTAGGTATGTTTTATGTGTCTGCTTGCATCATGAGTACTTTTGTACCATTTGGCAGAGCCCAGATTTAAGATTTTAAGAAATAGACACTTAAGGGAAAATGCTGCAAAGTCAAATTATTAAAAATAAATAAATAAAGTGTGCATACTAGGATTGTAGCCATGTTTACAATCTAACAAACTTTAGCATGTCTATACTTAAGCCAATTGTATCAAAGTAATTAAATTATCATTAGAAAAATATAAATATGAGTCTAGTTCTAGAACAGAATTGGCATTGTATCCTAGGAAAAAGGCTGGGAACTGGCAAAAGGCATGAGTTGGCCAAAATGTCTAACTCGATCCAGCCTTCCCTGAACATGCAAGGGGCATGTAACCCAATAGATCATTTAGAAATTATTTTTCAGAAATTTAATCTTAGGCATAGAAACAAGCACTAGAGTTGGATGTGAAAATTTTCTATGTTCTACTTCTGAAAATATTGTCAATACTTTCTTGCCACCTTGAGACCACTTCTTCCTAATATACTTTAAAGAACACTATAACTGTCAATAAGAATCAACAATCCAATGTTTGTTGTTTTTCTTAAGGAATCTTTATGAGACATTTCTTAGTTGAAATATTTTATTTCTATCAGTTGCTTTCTTTTAAATCTTAGTGCTCACCCTCTTTTGGTTGAACATTTATCAAAAATCAGAAATATTTACTAATTCCGTCCTTGAAGGAAGATGTAGATTGATGCATTTTACAGATATACTAATTATTGAATATTTATTAGGGTTCCTTTGTTGTTAAAAAGAAATAAATATATTAAAGGGCATGTATGGACTGCAGATGTTAATCTGTTAAGTGACAAGAATTAAGATCAATTTAATTTTGTGCACCAAGCTCTGTAAGAGAAAGAAAAATGTAGTTTTTCTTTTTACCTATCTTCCATGATATTTGAAACAGTGGCTAGAGATTCAGCTAAATCATTTATATTGAAACTGTATGATCCTTATTTAGAGCTGCACTGTTTTCTTTATGAAAGAGATCACTGTTGCAAACATCTTATTTCAGAAGACTAGTTCAACCTAATCTAACTCTGATTAGATTATTATAATTTATATAATAATTAAAATGTTCAGATTGCTTTTATTCTCAGATAGATTGTAATGAAGCTTTATGGGTAGCTATAATTAACCTTTACTGATATTAATTATGCACATTTAGGGATCTTGAAGTTGCTGAAGATGCAGTTCTCTCAAACCTGCATCAGGTGGCATGGCTTCAATACCATATACAGCAGGATGTGCAGACATAGTACATGAGGAGAGAAAAGAAATAAGTAATTGTTAGAAGTGACATTAAGAGTTCACTCATTCCATGTTTGTTGTCATTTATTTCATTTATTCCCTTCTTTGTTGTTGTTGTTCAGTAGCTCACTTGTGTCTGAGTCTTTGTGACCCCATGGACTGCAACAAGCCATCCACCTCTGTCCTTCACCATCTCCCGGAACTTGCTCAAACTCATGGTTACTGAATTGGTGATGCCACCCAACCATTCATCCTCTGTCCTCTCCTTCTTCTGCCTTCGTTGTATGTGTTGTCACACAGTTTTCTCCAAACAAGCTCTGGTGGTCAGTGGCTCAATCTATCCAGTCAACCTGTACAAGGTGGATGACATCATCCTGTTTTCTCTCTATCGGCCACACTTTCGTCCTCTCCAAGGTTAGCCAAAGAGATCCAGCAAGGCTCTGCTCTGAATGAGAACATAATGGGGACTAAACCTTTATGCAGTGTCATAATGTTTAAAATATCAGAGCTGTTCACATCTGTCTCATAACTCTTTCATTAGTCCCTTTGTTACATCTGTTCGTAGAATGCTTTCTTTTTGGAGTTCCAATAAGCTTCCTGAGTTTGCATTCACTCACATCAAGGACAGAACCAGGATAGGAGATATGGATGCATAGCTCAACATGAAACTGTTGCTTAAAATATAACAGCACTCTTATTTTAGGATTGATATAAGAGTCACAGTTACCCATTGACTTTTGATTATGAACACTAAAATCTTTTGCCTGTATTCCTTTCCTGTCCTCTTCCCTCACTGCTGCTACCGCTGCTAAGTCTCTTCAGTCGTGTCCAACTCTGTGCGACTCCATAGATGGCAGCCCACCAGGCTCCCCTGTCCCTGGGATTCTCCAGGTAAGAACAATGGAGTGGGTTGCCATTTCCTTCTCCAGTGCATGAAAGTGAAAAGTGAAAGTGAAGTCACTCAGTCGTGTCCAACCCTCAGCAACCCCATGGACTGCAGCCTACCAGGCTCCTCCATCCATGGGATTTTCCAGGCAAGAGTACTGGAGTGGAGTGCCATTACTTCTACCTATTTCACTCATCTCATTCAACCACCATAGACAGGCTACAATCCACCACCTTCAAGAGTGGCAAGGAAACATCTATAGAAGGTATGAGTAAACAAACTTCACTTTGAAAAATTCAATTCCATTCAAACTATCTTCAACCTTAACCCTAATCCATCTCAAAGTAATTTAAAATTTCATATTTTTTTTCAAAGCTGACAATCACAATAACCAGAACGCATTAGTTAGCCAAATATTGGGGAGTTTCCTACTGTTATAGGTCAAATATTCACATTTACTTATTTAATTTCTTTTTTTCAGTAACCTCTGTTGTATTCTTTCTATATTTCAGGACAGGTAGCTTTTTTTCTTTCCTCAGACAGTGCTTGATACACCATTAAGCCTGAAATTATATAGAATCTTAGGAGTTATCCTGTTAATATAATAGCCTGCTGACATTTTATATGTGCATATATGCACACACGCATGCATATACATGGATGCATCCATACACAAATATATACACATTCACATATATGGATGAATATATATAAACCTCTGTATATGTGTATATATATACACAGATACATATATACATATATATGTATATAGAGAGAGTATGTGAGTGTATGTGTATATGTGTATCTCTTTATATATTTATCTATTTTATATATATATATATATGCATATTAACAGAAACGCTATACTTTTGGATCAAAGAGCTGGCTTTTTATTTATTCACAGAACAGTCTTTGCCACACTGATTCCTCATGCTCCAATTCTCTTAATGGCAGTACACTGAGAGCAAAATGTCTCTTGATATTGCACTAGAGATGAGAGATCCTGGATTTATCACACCTGGAGATTATATAAACTGTTGGTACATCTGACTAGTCTCCCTCTGGGAATAGAGGGGGCATTATGTGTTAAGCCACTTCAGACATGTCCGACTCTTTGCGATCCCACGGGCTGCAGCTCGCCATGCTCCTCTATCCGTGGGATTTTTCCAGTCAAGAATACTGGAGTGGGTTGCTGTCCTCCAGGGGATCTTCCCAAGCCAGAAATCAAACCCATGTCTCTTACATCTTCTGCATTGGCAGGCAGGTTCTTTACCACTAGTGTTACCTAGGAAGCACCTGGAAATACAGGGAGGGAGACATTTATTCTGGAATATAAATAAATTCCCTGGGCATGAGGAATGAGAAGAACTTCTCTAGCTCTTTTTCATTAGCCTGAAATGTAACAATTGACTCAGGATTCATTAGCCTTAAAAAGTAAACAAAATGGATCAGAGTAGAAGATATCTTGCATTCCTTCAGGGCAATCTCTAACTTCAAAGACATATTTGTCCTTAAAATCTCCTTAAACCCAGGTACCAGTGCTCTTTGCTCTGAAATCTCTGGCTTTGCAGAAACAAAAATATATTTATGGAGCATTTCTCCCCCAACATAAACACAGAGTGCTTGTATTGTTATCTAGTAATATGTAATATAAACTCCAAGACACCACTTCCTTATTCCAAACTGTGGCCCTTAAATTAACAGCATTCTCTTCCCCTCTTATAATTTTTTCAATAATCTTATATGATTCAAAAAGATAAAAGTCAACATCTCACAATAATTCAACATTGGGAACAATAAATATGAGGAAATAAAATTAACAGCTGAACAATTTGTGCTGCCATAGGTCCATTAATTTAACTGTGTCTAATCCAAGCTTCTCTTTTTATCCATTGTTTGTTATTACTTAGGAACATAATTTTTACATCACACAATACACACAAGTTCTTTTATGGAAATTTGTGATTGTTTAAGTCTTTAAACCTTATTCTGTCATTAAGGGGGAACCATTTTTGAGCAAGATTCCATCCACAGTATTAATGTATGATGATTATTTCAGTAACAATTTGTTTGAAATATTAATGTAGAGAAACAGGGGACTGGGAAAATACAATAGAGAATATTACAATAATCCAGATATAATAAAATATATTCATGAGTCAGAGTATCAGTTAAGGTAATAAAAAAAGGGATGTTTAAAGACTGAAGGCAGGAGGAGAAGGGGACAACAGAGGACGAGATGGTTGCATGTCATCACCAGCTCAATGGACATGAAACAGCGAAGGACAGGGAAGGCTGATATGCCGTAGTCCCTGGGTCTCAAAGAGTCTGACAAAACTGAAAGACTGAATAACAATAGAGCAGGGGACAGTGGAAGGGAAGAGTAAATGACACAGTTTGGAAGTGTGGGTACAAAGAAAAATTGGAATTCCCAATACCTAAGTGGTGGTATTTCATTGTCTAACTCAATGAAACTATGAGCCATGCCACATAGGGCCCCCCAAGATGGATGTGTCATGGTGGAGAGTTCTAACAAAACGTGGTCCACTGGAGAAGGGAATGGCAAACCAGTTCAGTATTCTTGCCTTGAGAACACCATGAACAGTATGAAAAGGCAAAAAAATAGGACACTGAAAGATGAAGTGCCCAGGTCAGTATGTGCCCAATATGCTACTGGAGATCAGTGGAGAAATAACTCCAGAAAGAATGATAGAATGCTGAATGGATAGAATGAAAGAATGGATAGACCAAAACATTAAAAAAAAAAAAAAAGTTGTGGGTGTGACTGGTGATGGAAGCAAGGTCCAATGCTGTAAAGAGCAATATTGCACAGGAACCTAGCATGTTATGTTCATGAATCAAGGCACATTGGAAGTGTTCAAACAAGAGATGGCAAGAGTGAACATCAACATTTTAGGAATCAGTGAACTAAAATGGACTGGAATGGGTGAATTTAATTCAGATGACCATCATATCTAGTACTGTGGGTAAGAATACTTAGAAGAAGTGGAGTAGTCATCATAGTCAACAAAAGTCTGAAATGCAATACTTGAATGCAGTCTCAAAAATGAAAGAATGGTCTCTGTTCGTTTCCAAGGCAAACCATTCATATCACAATAATCCAAGTCAATTACCTGACCAGTAACACTGAAGAAGCTGAAGTTGAATGGTTCTAAGAAATACAAGACATTTTAAAACTAACACACAAAAAATGATATCCTTTTCATGATAGGGGTCTGGAATGCAAAAGGAGGAAGTCAAGAGATACCTTGGTAACAGGCAAATTTTCCCTTAGAGTACAGAATGAAGCAGGACAAAGGCTAATAGAGTTTTGCCAAGAGAACACACTGGTCATAGCACACACCCTCTTCCAACAACACAAGAGAAGACTCTAAACATGAACATAACCAGATGGTCAACACTGAAATCAGACTGATTATATTCTTTGCAGCCAAAGTTGGAGAAGCTCTATACAGTCAGCAAAAACAAGACCAGGAGCTGACTGTGACTCAGATCATGAACTCCATATTAACAAATTCAGACTGAAATTGAAGAAAGTAGGGAAAACCACTAGACCATTCACGTATGACCTAAATCAATCCCTTACAATTATAGAGTGGACATGAGAAATAGATTTAAGGGACTATATCTGATAGGCAGAGTGCCAGATGAAATATGGATGGAATTTCGTGACATTGTACAGCAGACAGGGATCAAGACCACCCCCAAGAAATAGATGCAAAAAGGGAAAATGGCTGTCTGAGGAGCCCTTACAAACAGCTACAAAAAGGAGAGAAGTGAAAGGCAAAGGAAATAAGGAAAGATATACCCATTTGAATGCAGAGTTCCAAAGAATATCAAGGCAAGATAAGAAAGTCTTCCTCAGTAATCAGTGCAAAGAAATTTAGGTAAACAATAGAATGTGAAAGACTAGAGATCTCTTCAAGAAAACTGGAACAAAGGAAATATTTTATGCAAATATGGGCTCAATAAAGGACAGAAATGGTATGAATCTAAGAGAAGCAGAAGATATTAAGAAGAGATTGCAAGAAGACACAGAACTGTACAAAAAAGATCTTCATAACCAAGTTAAACATCATGGTGTGATCACTCACCTAGAGCCAGACATCCTGAAATGTGAAATCAAGTGGGCCTTAGGAAGCATCACTATGAACAAAGATAGTGGAGGTGATGGAATTCCAGGTGAGCTATTTCAAATCCTGAAAGATAATGCTGTGAAAGTGCTGCACTCAATATGACAGCAAATTTTGAAAACTCAGCAGTGGCCACAGGACTGTAAAAGTTAGTTTTCATTCCAATCCCAAAGAAAGGCAATGCCAAAGAATGCTCAAACTACCGCACAATTGCACTCACCTCACACGCTTAAAATTCTCCAAGACAGCCATCAACAATACATAAACTGTGAACTTCCAGATGTTCAGATTGGTTTTAAAAAAGGCAGAGGAAACAGAGATCAAATTGCCAACATCCACTGGATCATCGAAAAAGCAAGAGAGTTCCAGAAAAACATATATTTCTATTTTAATGACTATGACAAAGTCTGTCTATGTGGATCACAATAAACTTTGTAACATTCTTCAAGAGATGGGAATACCAGACCACCTGACCTGCCTCTTGGTAAATTTGTATTTAGGTGAGGAAACTACAGTTAGAACTGGACACGGAACAACAGAGTGGTTCCAAATTGCAAAGGAGTATGTCAAGACTGTATATTGTCACCCTTCTTATTTAACTTATATGCAGAGTACATCATGAGAAATGCTGGGCTGGAAGAAGCACAAGCTGAAATCAAGATTGCTGGGAGAAATATCAATAACCTTAGATATGCAGATGACACCACCCTTATGGCAGAAAGTGAAGGAGAACTAAAGAATCTCTTGATGGAAGTGAAAGAGGAGAGTGAAAAATTGCTTAAAACTCAACATTCAGAAAACTAAGATCATGTCATCTGTTCCCATCACTTCATAGCAAATAGATGGGGAAACAGTGGCAGACTTTATTTTTGGGGGCTCCAAAATCACTGCAGATGGTGATTGCAGCCATGAAATTAAAAGATGCTTTCTCCTTGGAAGGAAAGTTATGACCAACACAGACAGCTTATTAAAAAGCAGAGGTATTTCTTTGCCACAAAGGTCCATCTAGTCAAGGTTACGGTTTTTCCAGTAGTCATGTATGGATGTGAGAGTTGGACTATAAAGAAAGTTGAGCACCGAAGAATTGATGCTTTTGAGGTATGGTGTTGAAGAAGACTCTTGAGAGTCTCTTGGACTGCAAGGAGATATAAACAGTTCATCCTAAAGGAAATCAGTCCTGAGTGTTCATTGGAAGGACTGATGTTGAAGTCGAAAATCTAATACTTTGGCCAACTGTGTGAAGAGCTCTCTCTTTTGAAATTACCCTAATGCTGGGGATGATTGAAGTCGGAAGAGAAGGGACGACAGAGGATGAGATGGTTGGATGGCATCACCAACTCAATGAATATGAGTTTGAGTGGACCCTGGGAGTTAGTCATGGATAGGGAGGCCTGGTGTAGTCCATTGGTTTGCAAGAGGCAGACACGACTGAGTGGCTTAACTGAACTGAACTGAAGTGGTGAGAATTTTTTTTTTTTTATTCTTAAGTATAATTAAAGTCAAAGATAATGTTAAGTTAGATGGGAATAGAAAACACATTAGGAAATATTATGTCTGAACTGATAGAAATATCAAATAGAAAGCTATGATACTCTAGGGTGTCATTACCAGAACACTGAGCTGCATTTTTCATGGGTATGGCAAACACTTATCTTTATATTTTTTTCATTTGAACAACTAGTTTATCTCTGGTCTTACTCACGTGATGATCCTATTTTTCTGGTGATAACTTTTTCTCATAGACAAGTACACTTTTTGTGTGTGAAGTCTTAATGAATTTCTAGCAATGTCATTACTTTCAGACATATTATCTGTCATAGGTGACATCAACACTTCACAATAATTTGTTCTTTGAAATCTTTGCAATGTGTTTTGAGTGTGTTTTCCAGAGAACATCTCTTTCTGTCTTAAAAACTCAATTCCACACAATTCAACCTTATTCTATTAGGGATATTATATATGAGTAGTTGCTACTTTTGTTAATTAGTTGTATATTCAAGTCAAGTGAATCAGTACAATTGCACTTCTAATTAGGTCTCTTTTCCTGTGCAATTTTAATGCATTTTATGCATGAATAGAAAATGTGTTTCTAATATTACTTCAGTTCAGTTCCGTTCAGTCGCTCAGTCGTGTCCAACTCTTTGCGACCCCATGAATCGCAGCACGCTAGGCCTCCCTGTCCATCACCAACCCCCGGAGTTCACCCAGGCTCACGTCCATCGAGTCTGTGATGCCATCCAGCCATATCATCCTGGGTAAAAACCATAGCCTTGACTAGACAGACCTTAGTCGGCAAAGTAATGTCTCTGCTTTTGAATATACTGTCTAGGTTGGTCATAACTTTTCTTCCAAGGAGTAAGCATCTTTTAATTTCATGGCTGCAGTCACCATCTGCAGTGATTTTTGGAGCCCCCCAAAAATAAAGTCTGACACTGTTTCCACTGTTTCCCCATCTATTTCCCATGAAGTGATGAGACCGGATATCATGATCTTCGTTTTCTGAATGTTGAGTTTTAAGCCAACTTTTTCACTCTCCTCTTTCGCTTTCATCAAGAGGCTTTTTAGTTCCTCTTCACTTTCTGCCATATGCGTAGTGTCATCTGCATATCTGAGGTTATTGATATTTCTCCTGGCAATCTTGATTCCAGCTTGTGCTTCTTCCAATCCGATGTTTCTCATGATGTACTCTGCATATAAGTTAAATAAGCAGGATGACAACATACAGCCTTGACACTACTTTTCCTATTTGGAACCAGTCTGTTGTTCCATGTCCAGTTCTAACTGTTGCTTCCTGACCTGCATAATATTACTTAATGACCACTTATTCCTCTTAAGTGTTATTCCCCAAAATACTTTTAGTAATCATTTGCTGTTCTTTTTTTCTGTAGCACATGGTCATAATATATCAACACAGACTCTTAACAGTATATGCGTCCTTTTGGAGGTATTTCATGTGAATTATAGGGATTGAAACTTTTAAACAGTTTTTAAAGTATCTAAGATTATACAGCTAATATTTTGTTATAATTCAAGAGCAAAATATCCTTAACCTTGAACGAATATAATTTTGTAATTTATTTTATAAAAAAAAAAAACAAAGAAATTAAGCTCATGTTAATGCATAAGCCTATCATTTGAATTCTCTTTGAACATTGTGTTGTAAGATATGATACACAGTACATGTCATATCAGAAACTGGTAACAGTGCTTAGGAATGCAAGCCCCTAATTTCTTGTTTAGTGGCTATACTTTGTTGAACAGGCAAATCTAACAGAAATGAACACATATGTAGCATGTAGTAAGTTTAGTTTTTCATAGAAGTCACTACAACTTTTAAACAGGTAAAAGTGGCATGCCATCATATTTTCAAACTATAGACCATATTTGATTTAGCTTGGGAGTGTGTTTATTCTGCCATAGAAGAAAGGAGTGAACACAAGAACTTCATGTGTCTGGATAAAAAATCCATTAATATAGCTCTGTGACTTTCTGTGACATGTAGGTTTAAACATGCAGTTGGATAAAAAATTTCTTATAATACTCATTTTACCATGGCTTGTGTTGAGAAGTAACACTAATTCTCCCTGGCTCAAATTTTAAGTGACATTAATTTAAGGGAAGCATGCTTTCCTGAGCAGTACCTTGGATGCTGGAAATTTGCAGACAGTGGAAACTGAATCATAATGATGAATACATTCATAGTGGAATTGATGCAAAGTCAAATCCTATCAATCTATATCTTTGAGGTAGAAAAGTAGTTGAATTAAATTGAAGTGTATTTTGTAGAAAATTCTACCTTTTGTTTCAATCGTGTGCCCTTTCATTACAAATAAATAAGCTGATTGAGCTCAGAGAGAATTAATTATCAATATGTTTGTAGGAATACTTCCTTTTTTTGAAATGCTTTATTTGTAGTAATGGCTTTAGGGAGCACATATGAAGAATGCCATGGAAGCAACCTTACGATGAGTCATTTGTTTTTCTGTAATCTGCCTTATTGTTTATCTTGTTAAGGAACTTGTTGAGCAATTCTGCTGGATCTTCTGGCACCTGACAGGAGCGTCATCAGTCATTCCACAGGCTTGGCCTACAAACTCTTTTAGGAGATTCAGGAGGGATATGGATTTAAATTTTAAACTAGTTTCTGTCAATGTGACAAATGAATGCCAGAAAATTGTAGGACAATGGTAGAATGTTGAAATGCATGCCAAAAGTATTGGGCCTATCTTCAAGTAGAATCAACAAAAAATAACCTTAAAATATCTCCAGGTTACACTATTACTCTCATTCTATGTCTGAGGCATTATTGAAACCTAGAGCCCTGTATTATATTCAGAGGTACCATAACTGGTTACTCAAAGTAAATAAACCCGGAGAGATTTTTTTTAATCCTATTATTAAGGCACTGATTCTTAGCATTTTCTTCTGAAAAATTGAAATAAGAAAGAATAAGATAAGGGCATATCAAATTTTCTCCCAGTTTATTTTTCTGAAATTCATTTCATTGGCAAATTGATTGTAGCTATATTCTTTAGTATCTATATATAATGGTGAGATTCCAAAGTGTGTTATCTTATGCAGATTTTTAAAATATGTTTCTGCTAGAAAGAACTAGAAAAGAGTACTATACTTTGGCAAAGTGCATTTTAATAGACCTAGGGGTAAACAATGAAAATAATTAAAGCAATGACTGGTTTGTTATCAAATGGAGCACTGTGAGACCTGCCTCGGGATTTAGATTCCATACTATACAAATCAACACTAGAAAAATTCTGGGCTTCAGACTCTTGCAATTTCCTATAGTTTTTCTTTGTTCCCTTGTAAAACTCCTTAGCTATTCTCTAGTAACGGAAACAACTGAAAAGTGATTGAATGGTGATAGTTTGACTTGTAACTTCAAGATGCTGCTGGAATTATTTCACATGAAATTTTTAATAAAGCATTCATTTTATAAAATTTCTAAATTAAATGCTTGTCAGAGTTACCATCACACAATTGTGAAGGGAATCTTAAGTGCAAATACCTATTTATATTAATAGTATATTTTATTACCTACTATATGTCATTTAAACATTAATATAATTGAAGACATTGAATATTTGCCTTCACCTGAACCTTAAGAGTCTTGAAAAAACATATTCTAATTGTTTTAAGCAAAACAAAGGCAAACAAATAAACTGAAATGCTATTATTCTCTAAAAATTTGAGTTCAAGTAATTTTATCAATCGTTCATCTTCTGGCAAAATTGCACACATTTAAAAGTATTTAATATGTTTGAGCCTTTCGCGTGGCAGCAGAATTGAAAGAGACACATGTACCCCAATGTTCATCGCAGCACTGTTTATAATAGCCAGGACATGGAAACAACCTAGATGTCCATCAGCAGATGAATGGATAAGAAAGCTGTGGTACATATACACAATGGAGTATTACTCAGCTGTTAAAAAGAATTCATTTGAATCAGTTCTGATGAGATGGATGAAACTGGAGCCAATTATACAGAGTGAAGTAAGCCAGAAAGAAAAACACCAATACAGTATGCTAACACATATATATGGAATTTAGGAAGATGGCAATGACGACCCTGTATGCAAGACAGGAAAAAAGACACAGATGTGTATAACGGACTTTTGGACTCAGAGGGAGAGGGAGAGGGTGGGATGATTTGGGAGAATGGGAATTCTAACATGTATACTGTCATGTAAGAATTGAATCGCCAGTCCATGTCTGACGTAGGGTGCAGCTTGCTTGGGGCAGGTGCATGGGGATGACCCAGAGAGATGTTGTGGGGAGGGAGGTGGGAGGGGGGTTCATGTTTGGGAACGCATGTAAGAATTAAAAATTTTAAAATTTAAAAAAAAAATAAAAAAATTAAAAATAAAAAAAAAAATAAAAGTATTTAATATAGTTATAGAGTATAGTTGGGCTTCCCAGGTGATGCTAGTGGTAATAAACCTGTCTGCCAGTGAAGGAGGTATAAAAGGTGCAAGTTCGATCCCTGGAGGGTGGGGAAGATCCCCTGGAGGAGGGCATGGCAACCCACTACAGTATTCTTGCCTGGAGAATCCCTTGGGCAGAGGACCTGGCAGGCTACAGTGCATAGGGTCTCACAGAGCCAGATACAACTGAAGTGACTTAGCATGTATGCATGCATAGAGTATAATTATGTATTGATAAAATACCATGCTACTGCTGCTGCTAAGTCACTTCAGTCGTGTCCAACTCTGTGCGACCCCATAGATGGCAGCCCACCAGGCTCCCCCGTCCCTGGGATTCTCTAGGCAAGAACACTGGAGTGGTTTGCCATTTCCTTCTCCTAAAATACCATAAAAGCTAGAAAATATATGACTGGTCAGTTTCATAAAATAATATGGATAATGGTAAAGAGCCAAAGTGAATCCTATTTTAAAAACTGAACATACTACAGAAATCAATATTAGCAGAGCTTTGTGTTGAGAGTTGTTCATTTGCTTTCATGGTCAAATCTTTTCTGACCCCATGAATGATAGCCCTCCAGGCTTCTCTGTCCATGGAATATTCCAGGCAAGAAGACTGAAGTGGGTTATCGTTTCCTTCTCCAGGGGATCTCCCCCACCCAGGGATTGAACCCATGTCTCCTGCATTTGCAGGTAGATTTTTACCACTGAGTAACCAGGCAATATGTTGTTTAATTTTTCTTTAGAGTATACAAGCATATATAAAAGTGAAATATAAACACATGAAAAAATAAAGGGAAACAGTTTGGGCAATGAACAAAGTCAATATTAAGGACACTGGAATACAAAATAACAGATAACAATATTACATAAGCCTAAAATTTTTACCAGAAATATGGACTCAGGTGAAACAAACAAAGGTAATAGAATGAAATAAAATGTGCTTTATTTTTCCTTTAATAACTCGAAGTTCTGAGCAGAATTATAGCACTTACTCTACAAATTGTTTAGCAAATATTCATTACAATGAAATAAAATGATTGCTGTTGTTGTAATTGAATAGAGTTGTTCTTTCACAGCCCACTCCAGTACTCTTGCCTGGAGAATCCCATGGATGGAGGAGCCTGGTATGCTGCAGTCCATGAGGTTGCGAAGAGTCGGACACGACTGAACAACTTCACTTTCACTTTTCACTTTTCACTTTTATGCATTGGAGAAGGAAATGGCAACCCACTCCAGTGTTCTTGCCTGGAGAATCCCAGGGACGGTGGAGCCTGGTGGGTTGCCGTCCATAGGGTCGCACAGAATCAGACACGACTGAAGTGACTTAGCAGCAGCAGCAGCAGCTCTTCTTTCTAAGTACTGTGGACTTATTTTGGAAAAGTCAGGATGTAAAGCCAGAGTTTCTCCAGGAAATCAAATTTTAAGTCAAAATTATCCTTGGAAATCTTTTGTTGAAAAGCCAACGTAGAAATAAATCATAATCATGTGCATGTATATCTATCTACTGGGGCTTCCCTGGTGGCTCAGAGGCTAAAGCATCTGCCTGCAATGTGGGAGACCTGGGTTCAATCCCTGGGTTGGGAAGATCCCCTGGAGAAGGAAATGGCAACCCACTCCAGTATTCTTGTCTGGTGAATCCCATGGACAGAGGAGCCTGGTGGGCTACAGTCCACGGGGTCGCAAAGAGTCAGACACGACTGAGCGATTCCTCAACTCCCTCAGATCCGCTAGGCTCTTGGAAGCAAAATGCATTAGATTTGCAAAAAAGGAGTAACTGGAATTCCTGACTCATTTTCCAGAGACCATGAAACTGCATTGTAATATAAATGAGAAATACATCTTTTGTCTTTCTTTTTAAATTTAATTTATTTATTTTAATTTGGTCTTTCTCCAGTTTTAGTTAGCAAGCCTTATTATGCCTTTTTCAAATTGATTAAAACTTATTCGACTCTATCCCATGACTTTCAAAATACACTAGTGCTGTTATTTAGCTCTAAATAGAGTGTAATTTACATTGGGATTTATTATCTAGCAAGTGAGGTGTTTGTGATAGTATAGTTTTCAAATAAATTACCTAAAATATATATTGTTTACCTAATACCGTCACCTTAGAAAACTTTCTATGTGTACTTGCAATTAATTTATATTTTGCCTTGCTAGGAGAGTTCTGGATTCTACTTGTTTGTCAGTCTGTGATACATTATGTAGTGGGAACAAACAAAAATATCTTAGTAGTTTAATGCCACAGAAACTTTTATTATATGTATGTTCATATTACACAGGTCAAATATTTCTCTGCTTTAAGTATCTTTGTTTCAGTCACCAGACTACAGAAGGAAATTCTGAGACATACCATTGCCACTATTATGACAGTGAGAGAATAACAATATTGGAACCATATGAACACTTTTTAAATTTCATACTTGGAAATTGTGTATTGCACTTGACTCACAATTATTTGAACAAAGCAAGTCACACGGCTAAATTAGATGCCAATGGATGTGGAAGAATTCACCTCTTACAAGAAGGGGTAGTAAATATTTGAGAAAAAAATATAATTGTTTAACATCACTCAAAGCTTATGTTTGCTATATCTAATCCATTTTTTGTTCCTTTGGCCTATAGATTTCTTAGAGATGTTTTACAGCATCCATTGTATTTCAGGATTTGACAATACAGTCTATCAATTCTGTCATTTTTTAGTTATTTTTCAAGGTTTTATTATTAACTTTATAGCAGTTAATGATTGTTATATTTTCTAACTAGAATTTTTCATTTTATCAACACAGAATTACTATAAACTCCAGTGAAGCTTTTGGTCATAGTCTTGATATTATTGCCCCCCAAGGTTTTTGAAATTTTAGTATTTACTTGGTATCCTAGTTCAGGCTGCAATAACAAAATTACCCCAGACTCGGTGGCTTAACCAGGAACATTAATTTCTCACGGTTCTGGAGGTTTGGAAATCTGTTCAAGTTCAAGTTGCTGGCAGATCTCAATTCTGCTGAGGACCACTTCTTAGTTTGCAGATGGTCATGTTCTCATTGTATCCTCACATGACTCTCAGCTTCACTGCTGCTTAGAGATCACTTGATTATTTGATGATATCTTATCTTAATAGGTCATTTTAATATCTTACATATATTGTGATTATTGACAATATTTGAGTTCTCTTTTCACTGTTTAAAAATTTTGTTTATTATTTTTTTTTATTTGTTGAATTTGATTTTATTATTTCCTAATCTCTTTGTTGGAATCAGAGAAGGCAATGGCAACCCACTCCAGTACTCTTGCCTGGAAAATCCCATGGACGGAGGAGCCTGGTAGGCTGCAGTCCATGGGATCACTAAGAGTCGGGCACGACTGACCAACTTCACTTTCATTTTTCACTTTCATGCATTGGAGAAGGAAATGGCAACCCCCTCCAGTATTCTTGCCTGGAGAATCCCAGGGACAGAGATGTCTAGTGGGCTGCTCTCTCTGGGGTCGCTCAGAGTCGGACATGACTGAAGCGACTTAGCAGCAGCAGTGTTGGAATGAATTTTCCTTTAAAGTTTTTTCATTCCTCTGATGGTATGGATGCTTTAGACTACACAGACTAACTACATTTCTGAACGTCCTATAATCATTCAACATTAAGCAAATATACACAGAATTTTTTTTCTTAACAAAATATGAGCTATTTAGTATCTCTGTTATCCAGCTAAGTTAGAGAAAAGTATTAACATGCTAAAATGTAAGGTTAATCAAATTTGTTGATCTTTAAAAATAAAATCTCTTTGGTTGCATTGATTTTTTTTTCTATTTCTATATTATGGTTTGCAAAATTTGAGCCATTCTTATGCTAAAAGTTTTATTACTATCTTTTTTCTGCTTGTTTTATTTTGCTCTCCCTTTTCTTATATCTTAAGATAGAAGATAAAGCAATTGGTTTGAGATTTTTTTTTTCTAAAATAGACATTTATACTTTATTTTACCCTTTCTTCCTTTCATTGAATTAATCAGTTTGTTTGCCTTTTTTCTTTAAAATAAATAATTTAATCTTGTTCTCAAATTATTATATTTATTGTTTAATACCATTTTTTTCTCATGTCTAGAGTTAATGTTAATATCAATGTCTTTTTATATCTTTGACTTTTCTTACTTCATTTTGCATACTGAAAATACATGAAATTTAATTTTGAGATTTTATTTTATATAGTATTTTTAACAATTAACACTTACTTAGATAATAGTAAGTTATCACTAGATAACAGTATTTTTGTTGATATGACTCACCATTGATGCAGCTTTTCTTTGTGTGCAACTATTTTTCTATAAATTGAGTTTATAATTTCACATTTTTATGAGAAATCTAGAGGTAGTTTGAAAAAATCTGGTTCCCCACATTATAAATATAATTTTTCTGTATATCAAATTAAAATTTATTTCATCCTTTTTAGATGTTGCATTTTTCATTTCTTATATCCAATATTATTTTATTTTTGTCTTTCTGCTACCTTGAATAATGATAAATGTAAATATAAATTTGTGATAAGAGAGAACAATAAATGATGGATATTCTCTATTGAATATATTTTGAATTATTATATGATTGTGTCTAAACTTCTTTTGGATAAAAAATTTTAAAGCTGTCTTTGACATATCTAAAGTCTTAGCTGACCAAGTTTCCTTTTGTTGTTACTGTTTAGTTGGTAAGTCATGTTTCACTCTTTGTGACCCCATGGACTGTAGCCCACCAGGCTCCTCTCCATAGGACTTCCCAGCTAAGAATACTGGAGTGGGTTGCCATTTGTTTCTCCAAGGGATTTTCTGGACTCAGGGATATACAAGCTGAGTCTTCTGCATTGGCAGGTGGATTCTTTACTGCCGAGTCACCAGGAAAGTACTTAAGTTTCCTCTTACTGAAAATCAAACACACAAACGGAATGTTTCCTTCAATTTATGAAAGTTTTTTTTTTTTTTTTAATTTAAACTGATATAACCTTCAATTAGTTGAGAGTGATTTTGAGATTGAAAGGATAAATGTGTGAGTATTTTGTTTTAAATATCTAGCAAATAGCATATTTAGCCTTAGTCTGATTTAATAAGAAATCTTACAACTATTTTTTAATTAAATATCAAATTAAAAATATTCTTCCCTGAGACATATAGACCCAATATTCTGTTGTAATAATAAGAAAATTTCCTATAGTCATTACTCTACCTCTTCAATTTAATTTCTTACTAGAATATTTGAGGCATCTTTACTTGACTCATACATTGATTTTACCTGTAATTTACTTATAAAGGCAGTTTCCCCATATTAAAAAAAAATCTTATAGATTTTGGGTATTGATTCTGTTTTTTAAATATTTCTACTATTTTGGTCCTAAACACTTTTCCATTTTTGAGTGAGTGATGTGTACATAGACTTTAATGTGTGTGTGTGTATATATATATATATTTCATTAAAAAGATAGAACTCTGCTTCTAATCATGGAAATTAACATCAGCTATGTTAGAGTTTTTGTTAAAAACATGTAGATTCCCATTTTTTAAACTGTCTGTTCCATAATCCTGAGATTAATTTTGAAAGTAGTTAAGTTTATCATAATATTTATGTTTGCAGATAGATTCTTAAAACTTCTCCAGAATTTTCAAATTCTTTATTATTTTAAGGTTATATAGCGAGAAAAAAAAAAAAGTCCACTCTTTTTATTTACAAACTTAGTCTTTGAACTAAATATAGTTCTATGGTTGAAAAAGTTTTTTTGTCAATCTCAGACAACAGCTTCTAGCATGCAATTTGTCATTTCAGAAGTAAGTGATGCATAGCCCAGGTGTGAAATGAACTGATGGGAAATTACGAATCAAGTTAGCAAGGAGAATTCCAAGGTTGCCTTGAAATATCAGGGAGAACTATGCTCTCAGTAATAATAGGAAGAATTATGATATCAGTTCACATAAAGGATTAAGGAAAACAGTTATGCTAGTTCAAAGCTAGTAAAATTAGGGTAAGAAATTGAGAAAACCTTAAAAGGGTAGAATTGACAACAAAACAAGTAATGGCTTAATTAGTCTTATTGAAAACATATTGCTTGTCTACTGATTGCAAAGTCATAATATATCTTAAAGATAAAAATACTAGATAAATAAGATCCATATTCTCAAAAGCCTGGAGTCGAGAATGCTAAGATCAATCTGTATTCTTTTCTCTTAATTTTACACTATGTTGTTGTTGTTCACATAAAAACACCATGCTCCCACTCAAAACCATTCTCAGCTTTACAGACTGAGTGCAGAAAACTGTCAGTCTAACTGAAGTTAAGGGAAAGTCTTAAACACATGCACCCTAGCCAGAATTCATCAACAAAGAAATTGAGACATGGAGTATGGTACAGTTTGTGTTGCTTGCTTTAACAACATTGATTATTTTGATTAGAAAAATCATGTGTTATTTGAAAAATATAGTAAGCATAAGTCTAAAGAACAAAACCAAAGTTAATTGTTATCACACCTACCAGTGATTTATCTATTAACATTTTTACATATAACTGTTCAGATTTTTCATGAATTATACATTTAGACATGAGGCTTGATTTTGCTACTGTGAATTATCATTTTTTAAACTTTTCTCACACCTCAAATTCAACTTCTATGTCTTACCACATGTATCTATTAAGTGTTTTGTTCATTGTTGCGACCTTGTTTTACGTAGGGTGCTTTTATCACTAGCCTTTACGGCATACTCTCAAAACTAGGCTCCCTATATTTACTCTTGTCCCACTCTAACCCATTCATCACTCTTTTACCCAAAAGCTCTTTTGTAAAAAGGAAAATAAGATTATGTCCCTCAGCAGATTGATAACTTTTCATTACCATGACATTTTACTTCCAGTCAAATCCTACATTCTTAAAATAACCTGACGTAAGCTGCCTAACTCTAGGGTCTACTTTAGCATCTCAAGACATGGCTTTCTCTTCATTAAACTGGACAGCAGTCCAGACAAGCTCTTTGCAGTGATACAACCTTAGGACAGATAGCGGATGTGCTTGAAATGGTCTCCTTGCAGCATTCCAACTTTTACTGATCTAAATCCTTCTTACTCTGTACATTTCATCCTGACTTTAACTTTTTATGACTTCCCAAATCCTTGAGATGACATTACCCTATGCAATTCTCTTTAATAAACACACTTAATTTAACTTATCTTAGTGTCTTCATTCTTCAGTTCAGTCACTCAGTCATATATGACTGTGACATCATGGACTGCAGCACACCAGGCTGCCCTGTCAATCACCAACTCCTGGAGTTTACTCAGACTCATGTCCATTGAGTCAGTGATAACATCTAACCATCCCATCCTCTGTTGTCCCCTTCTCCTCCTGCTTTCAATCTTTTCCAGCATCAGAGTCTTTTCACATGAGTCAGCTCTTCACATCAGATGGCCAAAGCATTGGAATTTCAGCTTCAGCATCAGTCCTTCCAATGAATATTCAGGACTGGTTTCCTTTAGGACTAGACTAGTTGGATCTCCTTGCAGTTCAAGGGACTCTCAAGAGTCTTCTCCAACGCCACAGTGCAAAATCATCAATTCTCCAGTGCTCAGCTTTCTCTATAGTCCAAATCTCACATCCATACATGACTATTGGAAAAAACATAGCTTTAACTAGATGGACCTTGTTTGCAAAGTAATGTCTCTGCTTTTGAATATGCTGTCTAGGTTGGTCATAACTTTTCTTCCAATGAGTACTTGCCTTTTAATTTCAAGGCTGCAGTCACCATCTGCAATGATTTTGGAACCTAAAAAAATAAAAAAATACTCTGTCACTGTTTCCCCATCTATTTGCTATGCAGTGATGGGACCAGATGCCATGATCTTAGTTTTCTGAATGTTGAGTTTTAAGCCAACTTTATCACTTTCATCAAGAGGCTCTTTAGTTCTCCTTCACTTTCTGTCATAAGGGTGGTGTCATCTGCATGTCTAAGGTTATTGATATTTCTCCCGGCAATCTTGATTTCAGGTTGTGCTTCATCCAGCCTAGCATTTTGCGTGATGTACTCTGCATGTAAGTTAAATAAGCAGGGTGACAATATACAGCCTTGGTGTGCTCCTTTCCCTATTTGGAACAAGTCTGTTGCTTCAAGTCCAGTTCTAATTGTTGCTTCATGAGTGCATACAGATTTCTCAAGAGGCAGATCAGATGGTCTGATATTCCCATCTCTTTCAGAATTTTCCACAGTTGATTATGATCCACACAGTCAAAGGCTTTGGCATAGTCAATAAAGCAGAAATGGATGTTTTTTTCTAGAACTCTCTTGCTTTTTCGATGATCCAGTGGATGTTGGTAAGTTGATCTCTGGTCCCTCTTCCTTTTCTAAATCCAGCTTGAATATCTGGAAGTTCATGGTTCATGTACTTTCCAAGCCAGCTTGAAGAATTTTGAGCATTACCATCCTAGCCTGTGAGATAAGCACAATTTTGCAGCAGTTTGAGCATTTTCTGGCATTGCTTTTCTTTGGGATTGGAATGAAAACTGACCTTTTCCAGTTCTGTGGCCACTGCTGAGTTTTCCAAATTTGCTGACATAATGAGTGCAACACTTTCCCAGCATCATCTTTCAGGATTTGAAATAGTTCAAGTGGAATTCCATTACCTCCACTAGTTTTGTTCATAGTGATGCTTCTTAAGGCTCACATGACTTCATACTCCAGGATGTTTGGCTCTAGGTGAGTAATCATACCATCGTGATTTTCTTGATCATGAAGATCTTTTTTGTATAATTCTTCTCTGTATTCTTGCCACCTCTTCTTAATGTCTTCTGCTTCTGTTTTGTCCATACTATTTCTATCCTTTATTGTGCCTATTTTTGCATGAAATATTCCCTTGGTCTTCATTCTTACTTACTTAATTATACTGCTGTGTATTTTATCTTTATTGTTACTGGCTTAATTTTACCCAGTATATGTTTGCTGACATAATTAATACTCTTTTTGTAAACTGATTATTATAAACCAGGTATTATTTAATATAAAAACATATCTGAATATTTATAACAATATACCATATTCCATTGAATGTTTTTACTGTACTTTATTAAGTTATTTCTTCTCAAATATACACAATTACCATTGATACAGTTTAAAACAGACTTGTAGTGAGCAAATTATTCACATGCCCTATTGTTTATAAACTTATTTACTTAAGCATTAGTAATAGAGATAAAATTGTTGGCTAAGATGTCTGTATAATATTTACTTTTATGCACACATACACATAGAACATATTGTCAAAAAGAGCTTAAGACTAGCATTAATTTACGAATTTGCTTTCATATTAACAGTTTATTAAGGGCATAGACTTTAAGCAAATGCCATTTCAAGGCAGTTAGGAGTCATGCTATTCTATTTTTTATTTTATTCTGAAATTATATCTTTATACATCCTTAGTTTCACACTGAGTATAAAATTTAACCTTGTTCAAAAATCATTCAAGTCTACTTGTTTATAATGATGGCAGCAACAATAATAATAATATCAATAATAAAAGTGTACCAATTATTAAAAGCACCTATTATTTAAAGTAGAAAGAACAGAAACAGGGGGCACAGAAATATCATTCATAATATGAAAATTCTTCTTGATTTGAACAACTTCTCCATGAGTTATTGAAAACTATTCTCATTCAGTGCTATTCTATTGCAGTAAGAAACATCTCAAACATTTATAAATAAATTTTTTCTTAACATTAATATTGAGCACTGAACGGATTGTTGAACATCCCTTGAAAGACAAGCAGCCAAGGAATAAGTCAAGTATTTTATTTAAATAAAGCATACACAAAGGAAAATGGACAGAATGTCTTCTTACTGTCTCTATTTTTATTTCAACTGTTTTTACTTAACCCTTTGAATATACTGTACTGCACTCCCAAAATACATATTACTTAACTGTTATAGAAAAAATAGTGATGAAAATTTTCTCTTTAGGATTTTGATCTTTCTTTACTTCTCTTCAGTATACCAAAATACTGTAATCGGTGAATAATAATAATGCCTTAGAAATAGAAACTTCTTTTCAGCTCAACAACACCCTACTAGATCATTTCAATTTTATCTCTCTTGCATAGCCAATATTTCTCCTTGTAATATTTATAAGATATTTTTAAAATGTAAGTGTTAAAAAATAAGTGTTAGTCTCTGAGTTGTACCTGACTCTGTGACCCCATAGACTGTAGCCGGCCAGGCTCCTCTGTCTGTGGAATTTTCCAGGTGTAAATATGGGGTGTGTTGCGATTCCCTTCTCCAGGGGATTTTACTGACCAAGGGGTCGAACCCAGGTCTCTCACATTGCAGGCAGATTCTTTACCATCTGAGCCACTAAATATCTACAATTGCAACAGGGGGGAATGGCATTTTTTTTTAATCTTTAATTTTGTAGAGAAATCAAATGATTCAGGAATACAAATAAAATGGGGAATCTCTGTGAAAAGTTACATATATGTATATATATAATTATATATATGTATATATATATATATAATGTACAAAGTTGGTTCAGTATCTACTAAAAAAACTTCAGAGTGATTTATATAATTTAAAAAAATCAGTAGGACCTATGAATGGAGCATGCAATCCTGCATATTTAAATCTGACTTAATAGAATTTCTGTTTAGACATGCTTGTACATGTTATGCTATAAAAATTCTGACTTTAATCAATTATTTTATTCAGTACTTCCCACTTTCATGTAACATGGGTTTAGCATTTATATAATTATTAAATATATATTTAAATTAATGAATGTAAGACCTTATCATATTATTGCACACATTTTTGAAACTAAAATTCTGTAATGAAGAATGTGCATTTTGATTCCTGTTATAAATATTTTATACCATGATAGTGACTTTGGTTGTGATTCATTCTCCTGGTAGAATTGATTTATGATACATTCATTGCTGTCCAGACAGTTTCCTCTAAAGTGACAGAGAAGTTCTGCTTCCATAACCATCTAATCAATAGAAA
Organism: Capra hircus; assembly: GCF_001704415.2. NCBI lineage: Eukaryota > Metazoa > Chordata > Mammalia > Artiodactyla > Bovidae > Capra > Capra hircus. Next base: position 53,657,366 of record NC_030809.1, on the reverse strand, counting down.
GCAAAGCAAGACCAGACAAAACAAAGCCCTTTATATAAGGTGACTGGATGCTAAATGTCATGTTGTGTATGCTATTTGTGAAACAAATAGTGGGCATACACACCTTGTTAATTGACATTGTTTTGTGCCTCCCAAAAGATCAATTTATAGTTGGTACAGAGACTATAAAAATTGTTGTTGCATTAAACGGTTTGTTTGAAAAAAAGATAAACATCATACATTTCCTGTGAAAGTTAATACCTCTATTTAAAATCTTTTTTTTCTTTATTTGTGAGTGTATGGCTATTAAGACTTTCAAGTGATAAATAATAATTGATTAAATGAGAGAAAACAAGTATTCAAGCGGGAAGATGACTTTTATAACATTATTTTCCAGAGTTAAAAAAGAAAAAAAAATGAAATGTTTTTGAGGTTTCTTGTTTTGGTGGAAATTTTTCATCCTTATTTAACCCTTGCAGATTAAATAAATTTCTTATTTTAAATCTATTTTTTACTTTATCTTCAAGTTATATTTCCATACCACTGACTGAATTTGTTCTGAAGTATAAGAATTATAGTGAATAGAACAGAATGCCAGAGTATATTATATATTATATTTATAGTCTTAAACATAAAATATTATAGTGCATTGTAGCTAGAACATAAATCTTTGAAGTTCGGACAAATAGATGACAAGCAGTAAAGCAAAAGAAGGATGAGGACAGATTTTAATGGGTTTTGATGCCATAATCACCTCTAAGGAAGATTGAGTTAATTAAAAAGAAAATAAGTGATATATTTGTATTTTTAAACACACATTTGAGGGAAGAGTGGAGAGGGATGGGATAAGATACAGAGGAAACTATTCCTGTGCAAAAGAGTATTAGGAAAGTTTCTGGGAGAGGCTATGATATAGAGAATGAAGATGAAAACAACTTATTTGTGGGGAATTTGAATAGACTTCTATAAACTTGGTCTTCCATGGTGGTTCAGACAGTAAAGTGTCTGTCTACAATGCGGGAGACCTGGGTTCAGTCCTTGGGTCGGGAAGATTCCTTGGAGAAGGAAATGACAACCCACGCCAGTGCTCTTGCCTGGAAAATACCTTGGATGGAGAATCCTGATAGGCTACAATCCATGGGGTTGCAAAGAGTCGGACACGCTGAGTGACTTCACTTTCTTTCTTTCTTATAAACTGGATTACTAAAAGAGTATGGAGGGTAAAGCACAAGAATAAGCTAAGGATGCTTCTAAGGATTCTAAGTTTCTAAAGCTTCTAAGTTTGCTTAGAAGCTACTTGGAAGCTACTTTCTAGCTCAAGTATGTAAGTAGATTGAAATGTCATTGATTAGGACATAAACTAAAAAAAATGGAAGACGATATGAAAGATGGATAAAAGATTAAGACATATTTAATCATAGGTTTCTTGACTTCTGAATGAATTAAAATGAATTATCTCTGTAGAAATATGAAATAAACTTTTATCACATCACCATTCTCATAGAGTAAAAACTGGTAACATCATGGTAGATTAGAACCTTTCTGTCATAGGAACAATCATTCTCATGACTGAGCCAGATATACTTTGATTATAGAATTGCCTTCTTTGCATATAGCTTTTTACTGTTACTCATAGATTTATAGAATATTGTATTCATCCCTATGGTATGCCACATGAAACTGATAGAGAGTTATGTCAAAGGAAATGTGGCAGTATATCATCAGCATGTAATTTGCTGGTCTTATTGTGTATTCCATCAATCAGAAGCATTTGGCTTGGAGGAACAGTGTACTGACCTTCAGAAGGTTCAGTCATGTAACCAGTGGCTTATATGAACCTGTTGCATTGAGATCTCAGCCTATGGAATGAATCATTTGCCTAAAATCAGTAATCAACATATTATACAGTCTTCTCCATAGATTAAAAAAAAATAAATCCCCAAATCAATAGCAGAGATAGGAGGGGCTTCTCTCAGTATTACTAATAATCTATTTGAAGAATATTTGTCCTGGTTTCTATGCTCTAGAAACTGCGCTTGTAGGTCATTGTGCCCAAGGGAAGTCTGCTTCCATTAGGGAACTCAAAAATGGTTCCAATGAATTGGAAGATGCCCCTCATAATTTGACATTCATCATTTAGGTTAAATAACAAATCAACAGGGAACCTATATTGTTGATTGATCCTGATGACTAGGGACAATTTTTGTTGTTGATAACCTAGCAGGCAACAAGAAGACTGTTTGGAAATAAGAAGGGTTCTTCCTAGATCTCTCTTTCCTCATAATCGTGGTCAATGAAAAACTTGTTTCTACTAAAAAAAAAATGTCATTAATAACTCAAGTTCTGCAGGGATAACACTTTGAGTTATTTCACCAGGCCAAGAACCCAATTTATCTGTAAAGTAGGAAAGAGCAAGTGGTGTGTGGTATGATTAGTGTCTGTCATTACTTAGACACATAAAGGTGTCTATTTTTACTAACTTATACTTTATGACCAGCTGGGATGCCCAGGAATACAGCAGCTATATTTTATATTAGTTTCTTTTTTCTCCCTGCTTCTCCCCAATAAATTGATGGTACTCATGATGATACCTTTACTTGCAGATGATTGTCCTTTGTGTGTACTTTAAAATGGAGACACAGAGTTTTACCTGTAAGAAGGACAAGAGTGAAAAGCTGAGAAGGCATAGTGGTGGACTTTGCCAGATCTTGCATTTGTGACTCTGAGTTCACTTGCCATCATCCTATCCTACCTTTGCCCTGAGAAGCTGAGAATCTTAGCTTTTGGTTCACGTAGACAATACACAGTCTTGGCTGGGAATCAAAGGGAGGAATTATATTGATATAAACAGATTTATTTCAGTGTTTTTGTCCCAGAGAGATATTTCATCTGTGTATGTCCCTCACATGGATGACACTACTTCTGTCAATACAAATTTATTTATTGATATCTCTTTCCAGGTTATGCTAGCCACTTCTTTTCTGTACCCTTCCTTGTCTAGGATATTTAGAATTTGTTTGCTATTACGTGAACAAGAGCTCCTCTGCTATAATTTTCTGTGGATTCCCATACCATTCCTTGCATTTTGAACCATCCTCACACTTTGTGAATATCTTCTTTGTAGAGAATACACAATGAAATTTCCTAATTTTAGTGTGCCATATATTTCATTTTAGGACCATAAAACTGATACTATGTTTGAGAGATTTTTAAGACAAGTCACACAGGAGACCATAAAAGAGCTACAGGGAAGATTTGAAAGTTTTGAGGTGACCAGTGCAGGCAAATCTCAGAAGTCTTCAACATATATTCTGAGAAGCTGCTCTGTCAGCAAGAATGATTGACCAAGGCAGAATTGCTGATAGAAACTGGGGAAGTGCTTTGAAATAATCTGGGATCTCAAAGGTCACCAGTGAGGTACAACTCCTAAAAATGAATAGAAGTTGGGTCCAGGCAAAGCTCAAGGAAACACAATTAATCTTATTTTTAAAGTCCTTTGTTAAAACAACAATAAAAGTATTAAAATTTTTGTAAGACCTATGCAGATTTTTAAAAATTGCCTAGTATTATTGGAGAAGAAGAAAAGTTGGTGAAGCAAGCATAGCTTTGAAACAGTAACATAAAGAATACACACAAATAACACTCATAGAAGACAGGAAAACAATAAAAGATAATGAAAAAAAAACTTGTAAAGGAACTGGTAAAATTTATAAATTAATTTTTAAAGTCTGAATAACTTCAGTAAAGATAAATAATAGTTTGTGTATCTATTTAACAATACTAAGTCAAGTTGTCCTCAGACTTCTCAAGAGCAGTGTTCATTGATGTCAGAAAGCAGCTGAAAAACAGTGTCAAATTACTAAAGGAAAGGTCATGGGAAAAAAGAGTATTATATCTAGCCAAGTTTTCCGTCAAGTAAAAGGACAAAGACAAATCTCTGAGTTTAAAAGGCTGTAACTTGAGCTTAGAAGTCTAGAATACTACAGAGATCCACACTATTAACCTGTAAGTGGTCACAGTACAACTTCAAATGATATTATACCCATCCTCATTTAGTAGCATTCCATCATCCCTTTCCCAGCCTTTGTGCCTTTGTTGCCACACATTTCACTTCTACATAGAATATAAACCCTAAAATGAATTGTTAGTTTTCATTGTTATTTTCAATTCACTGTTGAAGTATCAAAAAATAAGAAAAAGCACTTCGAAGTTAATCATGCATTCACCATCTCCTGCACTCCTCATTTACTTTTGTAGAACCAAATTTCTCTTTAGTATCGTTTCTCTCTCCCTGAAGGACTTTCTTTATCATTTTTGAAGTGCTTGTCTGCTGGCAATAGATTCTCTCCACTTTCTATGTTGAAAATAGTAGTTTTCTTTTTTTTTTTCTTTCTGTAAAGAAGAAATTTTTTCTTGGTATAGAGTTCTGATGGTTTCTGTGAATTAATACAATTTTTTTTCTTCAGCTTTATTTCTTCAGATAAACACATATGCAATGAATTCAAAGTCACTCAGTCATGTCCAACTCCTTGCTACCCCATGGACTATACAGTCCATGGAATTCTGTACTGAATTCCAAATACAGGCCAGAATACTGGAGTGGGTAGGCATTTCCTTCTCTAGGGGATCTTCCCGACCCAAGAATCGAATTGGGGTCTTCTGCTTTGCCGGCAGATTCTTTACAAGCTGAGCAACCCAAATAAAGTTAATAAAAGAATGCAGTATGTTTATACTATGGGATAACTAAACATTTAATTGGAGTGTTTTGTCCTTGGTGTTATAACACCTGTGGTGTTCTGTTGAGGAAGAGAGACAACAAACATGAGAAGAAAAAAAGTAAAATCTATAAAGATAGGCAGTGATATTGTTGTTTAGTCTCTTGCAACCCCATGGACTGTAGCCTGCCAGGCTCTTCTGTCTGTGTGATTTCCCATACAAGAATACTAAATGGGCTGTCATTTCCTTCCGCAGGGAATCCTCCTAACCCATATTTCCTACATCACCTGCATTGCCAGTGCAGGTTCTTTCCAATTAGTCATCAGAAAAGCCCTCGAGTTAGAGAATACTAGGTAGGAAAAAAACATAAACATAAGTCCTTGAAAAGTGAATGTTTTTTATTCTAGTTTATTTTCAGAAATTTGCTATACTTATAACTTGCAAACTAAAACGTTTAGATTTAATGAGTACAGAGGAGAGAGGAGTATATCAACCATGTTAGTCTTTGTTTGTTCTTTATGTTGACAGGCACACATTTAAACAATTAAATACTGTATATTTTTTTTGATGTTACAATTATGTTTTAGTTGTACAGATTGTGAAAAAGGAAAAGTCAGTTATTCAGTTATTTTTTATTTTAAGGTATTGATTAGTAATATTCTCTTGTTAAAAATGATCACAAACCCCTCTGCTTTAACATCTTCAAATTTTAATTTTTTAATGTTTCTTAAATTTTACTTTATTTTACTTTAGAATACTGTATGGGTTTTGCCATACATCAACATGAATCTGCCATGGGTGTACATGTGTTCCCAATCCTGCACCCCCTTCCTCCCTCCCCATACCATCTCTCTGGGTCATCCCAGTGCACCAGCCCCAAGTATCCTGTATTCTGCATCAAACCTAGACTAGTGATTCATTTCTTATATGATATTATACATGTTTCAATGCCATTCTCTCAAATCATCCCACCCTCTCCCTCTGCCACAGAGTCCAAAAGACTGTTCTATACATGTGTGTCTCTTTTGCTGTCTCGCATACAGGGTTATCATTACCATCTTTCTAAATTCTATATATATGTGTTAGTATACTGTATTGGTGTTTTCCTTTCTGGCTTACTTCACTCTGTATAATCGGCTCCAGTTTCATCCACCTCATTAGAACGGATTCAAATGCATTCTTTATAATGGCTGAGTAATACTCCATTGTGTATATGTACCATAGCTTCCTTATCTATTCATCTGCTAATGGACATCTAGGTCGCTTCCATGTCCTGGCTATTATAAACAGTGCTGCAATTAAAAAATTCCTTTTCTCCATAGTTTTTCACAACCACTGTGAGGAAAATAAATTATGTTTTAATTTAATAAATAATTTCTAATTATCAGCAAGCATGTTATGTTAATGATTGAGCTGCAATATGATTAGACACTGGATATGATTAAATATCATACTGGAACCAATAAGAGTCACCCAGTAAGAGTCAACTGAATGGTACTCCAAAACTGCTGGCTTGTTAAACTCATTTCATTCCATATTTGGAAAACTGAAAGAATATTTCCTTTCTGGGAGTAAACGTCTATATAATTTCAATTACTATTTTTGTTTTGCCATGGAAAAATAATACCTGTGGCCAAGTTATCCAGAAACTTCCATAACTATGATAATTTTTACTACTTCAGACTTCAGTCTGAGACTTCAGACTCAGTGAAAAGCTACCACTTATATGCCATCCTTAAGGAAAGAAGAAATTTAAATTGCATAGTTTTCTTGAAACTAAATATTCATTCAAATTAAACAATCAAGCACACACACATATACAGGTATAAAATATGTATGCATAAATGCATGAATGAACCAGAGTCTGGAGTCAAGATTACCAGGAGAAATATCAACAACCTCAAATATGTGAATGATACTGTTCTAATGGAAGAAAGAAAAGAGGAACTAAAGAGCCTCCTAATGAGGGTAAAAGAGGCGAGTGAACAAGCTGCTGAAAACTAAGATGATGGCATCTCCCATCACTTCAAGGCTAATAGATGGTGAAAAAGTGGAAACAGTAAGAAACATTATTTTCTTGGGCTCCAAAATCACTACAGATGTTGACCGCAGTCATGAAATTAAAAGACACTTGCTCCTTGGAAGAAAAGCTATGGCAATCCTAGACACATCACTTAACCAAGAAAGGCCTGTATAATCCAAAGCTATGTTTTTTCCATTAGTCATGTACAAATGTAAGGGTTGGACCATAAAGAAGACTGAGTGCTGAAGAATTGATGCTTTTGAATTGTGGAGCTGGAGAAGACTCTTGAAAATCCCTTGAACAGCAAAGAGATAAAACCAGTCAATCCTAAAGGAAATCAACCCTGGATATTCATTGGGAGGACTGAAGCTGAAGTTCCAATATTTTGGCCATCTGATGCTAAGAGCCAAGTCATTGGGAAAGACCCTGAAGCTGGGAGAGATTGAGGGCAGGAGGAAAAGTGGGTGACAGAGGATGAGATGGTTGGATGACATCACTGACTCAATGGATGTGAATTTGAGCAAACTTTGGGAGATAGTGAAGGACAGGAAATCCTGGTTTGCTGTAGTTCATAAGGTCTCCAAGAGCCAGACATGCCTTAGTGACAGAAACAACAAATATATCATATATACATAACAACCAAATATATATAATTCAGTTGACCCTTGAACAACATAGGTGTGAACCATGTAAATCCACCTATACAAGGATTTTTTCCCAATAATTAAAATGTAGGTTCTCCATATCCAGGGATATGAAACCATTGGATATACAAGAATGACTGTTTGTGTGCATTCAGTTATGTCCTACTGTCTGTGACCTCATGAACTGTATCTTGCCAAGCTCCTCCATCCATGGAATTTTCCAGACAAAAATACTGAAACAGGTTACCATTTCTTTCTCCAGGGGATCTTCCCAACCCAGGAATCAAACTCATGTCTCTTGCATCTCCTGCAATGGCAGGAAGTTTCTTTACCAGCTGAGCCTCAAGGGAAGAAGCTCTAGGGATGACTGTACTATGTCTTTTTATATAAAGGACTTGATCATCTGCAGGTTTTGGTATACTGGGGGAGTGGGGATTCCTGGAATGAATCTCCTGTGGTTTAGAGGACTAACTATAATTGCATATGTATATATATATACATATATATATGTATATTTTCACTGTTCAATCTTTGACATCTTTTTGCTATGCATATACATTAATTGAGGAATGTCAACTATAGAAAATTCCTGAATTAAAGCGGATCTTGAGTCACTTCCAGAAAATCAGTGGACTGATTAAGGATTAATTTAAAATATATTTCTTGGGAACAATGCAAAACATGTATAGAATTCTTGAAATCAAGAAATGGCATACTTATCAAAGTACCATTCCACATGAATTCTGAAAAGAGATAAAAAAGTATAACTCACATATTCTTTATGATATCATCAGTTGTATTAGTTTTCTATTTTGCTGCGTAATTAATTTATCTCATAGTATCCATGGAACAGGAACCTAGAGATAAGATGGTTGGGTCTTTTGCACAGCTGAAGTTGAGAGGTTATTTGGGCCTATAATCTCACCTGAAGCAAGTAACATATTGTTTGTGACAAAGCAATTGCCTTCAATTGCTATGAGTAAGCAGAACACAAACATCTAACACATAAACATTTATATACTAATGTCGGATGAATTCCAGATAAATGATGCTCATCAAGAATTATAAATAGTTTTTGATTAAATGATAAATTAAATATAATGGTGAAAATGAAAATGAAACTGCTCAGTCGTGTCCGACTCTTTGAGACTCCATGGACTGTAGCCTACAAGACTCCTCCATCCATGGAATTTTTCAGGTAAGAGAACTGGAGTGGGTTGCCATTTCCTTCTCCAGGGGAACTTCCCAACCCAGGGATCGAACCTGTGTCTCCTGCATTGCAAGCAGACGCTTTTATCACCTGAGACACCAGGGAAGCTAAATATAATGGTGATGGTTACATGGAATATTATGTGAAGGAATCTGTAGCTCCCAAATGGAAAGCATATGGATTTTAATAATGTTAATGATTTATCTAATTTTTATTGTAATATAAAAGTTAAGATATAGTAGCTCTTTTTGCTAGAGATTATTTTCTGCTGATAATTTGATTATTTGCCTCCCGAGTATGCAGGGACAATTAGTAAGATAATAGATTTTGTCTTGATATTTGGCTCCCAAGATATTTACTATGTTATGATGCATCCCTATTAAAAAAAAGTAGTTAAATAGTATAAAAAACAGAAAAAGTCAAGAAAAACATTGTAGAATGTAAACAATATAAAAAATAGTCAAGATAATTAAACTATAAATATGTTTCCAAGTTTATGCCTGATGCATATTTGTAGACAATGAAAATCTTTATATCATTTAAGTTATATTTACAGCACAATTGTAGGAAACTATATAATATAATATTCACATGTTTATAACCTATTTATTTTTAAAGAAGTTGTAATAAGCTAAAGAATCATGTATAGGATAAAAACTAATTCATTGTACAATTTTATATTTACTAGAGTCATAACAAATGTGCATCAAACTATTATATTTAATTTTGCTATATTTAAAAATTAACTTTAATTTTAAAATGCTCAGTATTATTTGTCTTTATATTAATGTGGGTATATTTTTAACTTTATTAAATTCTATTAGTTTCAGTTTGGAAAAAAATATGGCCAGATTTCTTACATAAAACCTAAAATGTAGCCTATTTGTTAGTTCTATTATCACTTTCTTTGGCTTAATATCTTATATCAGTACAGCATAAATGCTGAGGTAATACATAAGATGGAATTATTTAACAAGGATTTTTAAATAAATTATAATAAAATTTACTTGAGAAATAAGTAAAAAAAAAGGAGCTGGATAAATAAAAAACATGAAGAATAAATAGTGTACAATTGAAAATAAAATAATTGAAATGAAATACCCATTGTTTGGGATCAATAATAGAGTGGAGATGATGGAGGAAAGAATCAGTAACATTTGAGCTAGATTAATAGAAATTATTCCCACTGAACAAAGAGAGAAAACAAATTAAAAAAAAAAAATCAGCCTATATGGAGGAGCTGGTAATAATGAGGGAGATTATGCATCCAAGGAGGCAGTATGTATATGACACATCACAATAACTTCCTCTCAGTTTTGCTGGAAATTCAAAACTGCTTTTAAAAAATTTTTGTTTAAATATAGTTTACTTACAATATTGTGTTAGTTTCAGATGTACAGGAATTCTTATATATGTACTTATATCCATTCTTTATGAAGATTCTTTCCTCATATAAGTCATTACAGAGTACTGAGTCAAATTTTTTGTGCTATTACAGTAAGTGCTTATTAGTTTTCTATTTTATATATAGTAGCATGTATATGTCAATCTGACTCTTGAGAAACCTGTGTGAAAATCAGGAAGCAACAGTTAGAACTGGATATGGAACAACAGACTGATTCCAAATAGGAAAAGGAGTATGTAAAGGCTGTATATTGTCACCCTGCTTATTTAACTTATATGCAGAGTACATAATGAGAAATGCTGGGCTAGAGGAAGCACGAGCTGGAATCAAGATTGCCAGGAGAAATATCAATAAACTCAGATATCCAGATGACACCACCCTAATGGCAGAAAGTGAAGAAAAACTAAAGAGCATCTTGATTATGTTGTGGGGAGGGAGGTGGGAGGGGGGTTCATGTTTGGGAACGCATGTAAGAATTAAAGATTTTAAAATTTAAAAAAAATAAAAAATTAAAATAAAATAAAATAAAATAAAATAAACTGAAAGAGGACAGTGAATAACACTTTAATAGTGGGAGACTTTAATACCCCACTCACACCTATGGACAGATCAACTAAATAGAAAATCAATAAAGAAACACAAACTTTAAATGATGCAATAGACCAGTTAAACCTAATTGATAGCTATAGGACATTTCACCCCAAAACAATGAATTTCACCTTTTTCTCAAGTGCTCACAGAACCTTCTCCAGGATAGATCACATCCTGGACCATAAATCTAGCCTTCAGAAATTCAAAAAAATTGAAACCATTCCAAGCATCTTTTCTGACCACAAAGCAGTAAGATTAGATCTCAATTACAGGAGAAAAACTATTAAAAATTCAAACATATGGAGGCTGAACAACACACGTATGAATAACCAACAAATCACAGAAGAAATCAAAAAAGAAGTCAAAATATACATAGAAACAAATGAAAATGAAAACACAACAATCCAAAAACTGTGAAACACTATAAAAGCAGTGCTAAGGGGAAAGTTCATAGCAATACAGGCATACCTCAGGAAACAATAAAAAAGTCAAATAAATAACCTAACTCTACATCTGTCTGGTCAAGGCTATAGTTTTTCCTGTAGTCATGTATGGATATGAGATTTGGACTGTGAAGAAGGCTGAGCGCTGAAGAATTGATGCATTTGAACTGTGGTGTTGGAGAAGACTCTTGAGAGTCCCTTGACTGCAAGGAGATCCAACCAGTCCATTCTGAAGGAGATCAGCCCTGGGATTTCTTTGGAAGTAATGATGCTAAAGCTGAAACTCCAGGACTTTAGCCACCTCATGCGAAGAGTTGACTCATTGGAAAAGACTGGTGCTGGGAGGGATTGGGGGCAGAAGGAGAAGGGGACGACCCAGGATGAGATGGTTGGATGGCATCACGGACTCGATGGACGTGAGTCTGAGTGAACTTCAGGAGATGGTGATGGACAGGGAGGCCTGGAGTGATGTGATTCGTGGGGTCGCAAAGAGTCAGACACGACTGAGCAACTGAACTGAACTGAACTGAACTAAACTATACACCTAAAGCAACTAGAAAAGGAAGAAATGGAAAACCCCAGAGTTAGTAGAAGGAAAGAAATCTTTAAAATTAGGGCAGAAATAAATGCAAAAGAAACAAAAGAGACCATAGCAAAAATCAGCAAAACCAAAAGCTGGTTCTTTGAAAGGATAAATAAATCTGACAAACCATTAGCCAGACTCATCAAGAAACAAAGAGAGAAAAATCAAATCAATAAAATTAGAAATGAAAATGGAGAGATCACAATAGGCAATACAGAAATACAAAGGATCCTAAGAGACTACTATCAGCAACTATATGCCAATAAATTGGACAACGTGGAAGAAATGGACAAATTCTTAGAAAAGTACAACTTTCCAAAACTGAACCAGGAAGAAGTAGAAAATCTTAACAGACCCATCACAAGCATGAAAATTGAAACTATAATCAGAAATCTTTCAGCAAACAAAAGCCCAGGTCCAGACGGCTTCACAGCTGAATTCTCCCAAAAATTTAGAGAAGAGCTCACACCCATACTACTCAAACTCTTCCAGAAAATTGCAGAGAAAGGTAAACTTCTAAACTCATTCTATGAGGCCACCATCACCCTAATACCAAAACCTGACAAAGATGTCACAAGAAAAGAAAGCTACAGGCCAATATCACTGATGAACATAGATGCAAAAATCCTCAACAAAACTCTACCAATCAGAATCCAACAACACATTAAAAAGATCATACACCATGACCAAGTGGGCTTTATCCCAGGGATGCAAGGATTCTTCAATATCTGCAAATCAATCAGTATAATTCGCCACATTAACAAATTGAAAAATAAAAGCCATATGATTATCTCAAAAGATGCAGAGAAAGCCTTTGACAAAATTCAACATCCATTTATGATAAAAACTCTCCAGAAAGCAGGAATAGAAGGAACATACGTCAACATATTAAATGCTATATATGACAAACCCACAGCAAACATTATCCTCAAAGGTGAAAAATTGAAAGCATTTCCCATAAAGCCAGGAACAAGACAAGGGTGCCCACTTTCACCACTACTATTCAACATAGTTCTGGAAGTTTTGGCCACAGCAATCCGAGCAGAAAAAGAAATAAAAGGAATCCAAATTGGAAAAGAAGAAGTCAAACTCTCACTGTTTGCAGATGACATGATCCTCTACATAGAAAACCCTAAAGACGCCACCAGAAAATTACTAGAGCTAATCAATGAATATGGTAATGTTGCAGGATATGAAATCAACACACAGAAATCCCTTGTATTCCTATACACTAATAATGAGAAAGTAGAAAAAGAAATTAAGGAAACAATTCCATTCACCATTGCAACAAAAAGTATAAAGTACTTAGGAATATATCTACCTAAAGAAACTAAAGACCTATATATTGAAAACTAAAAACATTGGTGAAAGAAATCAAAGAGGACACTAATAGATGGAGAAATATACCATGTTCATGGATTGGAAGAATCAATATCGTGAACATGAGTATACTACCCAAAGCAATCTACAGATTCAATGCAATCCCTATCAAGCTACCAGCAGTATTTTTGACAGAGCTGGAACAAATAAGTTCACAATTTGTATGGAAATACAAAAAACCTCGAATAGGCAAAGCTATCTTGAGAAAGAAGAATGGAACTGGAGAAATCAACCTGCCTGACTTCAGGCTCTACTTCAAAGCCACAGTCATCAAGACAGTATGGTACTGGCACAAAGACAGAAATATAGATCAATGGAACAAAATAAAAAGCACAGAGATAAATCCACACACCTATGGACACTATCTTCAACAATGGAGGCAAGAATATACAATGGAGAAAAGACAATCTCTTTAACAAGTGGTGCTGGGAAAATTGGTCAGCCACTTGTAAAAGACTGACTAGATCACTTTCTAACACCATACACAAAAATAAACTCAAAATGGATTAAAGATCTAAACGTAAGACCAAAAACTATAAAACTCCTAGAGGAGAACATAGGCAAAACACTCTCCGACATAAATCACAGTAGGATCCTCTATGATCCACCCCCCCAGATTTCTGGAAATAAAAGCAAAAACAAACAAATGGGATCTAATTAAAATTAAAAGCTTCTGCACAATGAAAGAAACTATAAGCAAGTTGAAAAGACAGCCTTCAGAATGGGAGAAAATAATAACAAATGAAGCAACTGACAAACAACTAATCTCAAAAATATACAAGCAACTTATGCAGCTCAATTCCAGAAAAATAAACGACCCTATCAAAAAATGGGCCAAAGAACTAAATTGACATTTCTCCAAAGACATACAGATGGCTAACAAACACATGAAAAGATGCTCAACATCACTCATTATCAGAGAAATGCAAATCAAGACCACAATGAGGTATCACTTCACACTAGTCAGAATGGCTGCGATCCAAAAGTCTGCAAGCAATAAATTCTGGAGAGGGTGTGGAGAAAAGGGAACCCTCTTACACTGTTGGTGGGAATGCAAACTAGTATAGCCACTATGGAGAACACTGTGGAGAGTCCCTAAAAAATTACACACATGCTCTTATGCAGAATACGAGGTTCAGTATCTGTGGTTCTAGATTGTAATAGTTTGATAAGATGTTATTATCTGGTTTTATTTTCCTGTCAGAGAGCAGTAAAGACTTCTGTAAACATATTACCTAATCACTCTTCTATTTCCTGCCGGCATAACTTATATTTGAATTTTTCTTTTACTTTTTGTAATTAAGACTACTGATACTAAATTATTTTAATATTTTTCTTTTTGTTTTTAAGGCCTCCTGGAGCTCTCTGATGAGCATGGGTTCCAAACCTCCCCAGGCTTAAATAGCTTTATTGCACATTTTATCACAGACTGTTTACTTTCCATCCTACACTATGCACTAGCTGCAGCCCAGAGCAAGCACCTCCACAGTCAGATCTTCATTTCACTGACAGTCTTTTGCATTAAACTAGATTTCTGCCATCAACTCTTTGTTCTGACAAGAAATAAAACTGTGGTTCAGGCATCCAATATAGAGCTGTGTGGCCATTGTGGATATGGTTTCAGATACATTCTTACATCACTAATTGCTTGAATTTTCTGAACTGTATAAAATTCAAGGCACCACTAGGCATTGAGCAGCACCATTCATAAAATGTTGCTAGCAGCAGCCAGTTGCTGCCTTATGGTTTCAAGATATTCCCTTTTAGCTAGGCAATCACTTCACACCTCAACCAAACCTTGCTTAACCAGCACCCTTACTTCTTGCCAGCTCCAATTCTAATTCTTGGCAAATAAATTTTGTGACTCTCCCTAGTCATACCCTTGTGTTACTGCACTGGAGCTGGAGGTGGTGTACTCTTTTCCTGGGGTGACAGGCTTGCTCTATGATGGGCAGGTGGACAGGTAATATCCTGCAGTTTTCTTGGTTTGCACTTTCTAGAATGGAACCTCTGGCCTATAAACAAGCTGAGGCGGGGGCAACTAGAGCCCTAATAGTCATTATATTACTAGAAAGATGATTTTAGGTAAAAAGATATTTAACCAGACTTTGCTTTACCTTGAAGAACAGACATTGTACGAAACAGCCATTGTATGAAAATGGCTGGTGATGCCTTTCTGATATTCTAAAATTTTCCATCATATGATAGGATCTACACATGATTTATAGTTGTTTAATATCTCCTGGCTTATAAAAATTATCATACAATTACTCTTTCTTTGAATGCCCATGGACTATTATATAGTATATTATTTTAAAAATTAGAAAAGGGAAAGAGATATTTGGACTAGTTTCCATAAAACCATTTCATTAAAAACTTCCATGAATTAAAATATTCAGCTTTCTGTGTCTAAGACCTGTTTTTTTCATATACTATAATTTTATTCATATTAAAAAATCATGGATAGTATATTAGACTATAATGTTCAATCAAATAAGTGCTCAATAAATGTTATGACATACTGTAATCTTCTGATCAATAATGATCGCATAGGTCTCTTGGTTTTTAATATGTCTGACTTTAACAAAGTAGGGCAGTCAGTTTTGATATGGTCGTGTGCTCTTCTATTCAATATCAAATTCATATAAAATGAGAAACTTACAGCATGAAATCAGTTGCTAGTTTCAAGGAAGACCCCCTTCACCTCTGAAAATGTTATCATATTTAAAAAGAAAGAGGCCAGATTTAATACTTTGATGTTGCACTTTTTTCATGACTCTGTGAATAATGTCATTGGATAAACGTCTGAACACTGATAGATTAAACACAATCGCTACTGAAGTATGACTTTATTCTTTAGATGCAAAGACCAAAAATGAGAAAAGAACAGTGGAAATGGAGTTTTAGAGCTCTGATTTTCTAAGAATCTAATTTTATAGTGTAAGGTTAGAAGGATAAGTCAGGAAGAAAACATAAACCCTGCTCTTATACACTGATGCAGAACTTCCATTTTGAAGTCTATTGCTTCTGATGGTAGATTTTTTCATAATAATATGGCTGGTTTTATGTATTTATTTTTTACTGTACTGTTCCTAATCTGTCTTGTATCTTGGCCAAGAAAAAATGTACCATCATACATTACAAAATGTATACACATTTTTGAAAATCAATATCATATTTAAAATTAAATCCATATGTGTATGGGATTAAAAAGTAATACTTTCAAAGTATTTTGATAAATAGTCTCAGTTAAATAAAATTTACTTTTCTTTTTAATTTTTCCATATTACATTCATAAAAGATAAACCTCAATCTTTATGATGACCAACAGCCCAAATTCAAGACTCAAATGTCTCTTTAATTAATTTTAAGGAAAAAAAAAAGACAATCATTTATTGGACACTTTAAACGTTAGTCCACCTCAACATAGGTGAGAGTTTATATGCTAAGTCTGTCTCAGCTCTGTTTTCTGAACTGTGCAGTTGTGATTTAGTCGTATAAAAAAGTAAAACACATTATATTAGTCTTATTCCTGAGTTAATATTTATGTTGTATGTAAAACATTGAGTAAAGTGATTATGTTTTAATCTCTCAGTAATAATTATGAGACATGAAAAAAGTAAGTTTAATGCAAGAGGAAAGAAAATCTTAAAAGCAAGTAATGTCTTTACATGATCTTGTAAATGTTGACCAGTAGGGAGAGTGGAGAGTAAATTAATCAGCTTAACCTTAAGTCACTGTATAGTGAGATGAGTAGAATTTGAACTGCAAATTAGTCTCTTTGAATGGGCCTTGCCCTGTGAGGTATTCTTTTTATTTATTTTTCTTATTTGATCATTTTATTAAAGATGTGCAAATTGAAATGCCTATTGTAGGCTCTTCTGTCAGTAGATATAGCTTGATTATATGAGAATCAGTAAAAAGGATTCATTTGTTTCAAAAGATGACATTCAGGATTTCTGAAGCATATATTGTAAAAAAAAAATTATGTGCTTAAGTATCAAAATAATCTAAAAATATAAAACAAATTCTGAAAGTCCATTCTGAAATAATTCCATGATAAAAGCATACTAATATAAAGGAACACAACTGAATCCATTAAATTATTTGAAAGCGGCAGCTGTGAGACACTGGCTTTGGAAACCTTTTTTCAGATTTTTACTGAACATTTGAGACCCATGGGAGGATGGACCAATAAACTACTGGGAACTTTCATCACTTAAACTACAATATTCATCTATTTCTCATCATATCTTCCTTGTAATTCTGTATTACATTTTTTGTGTTAAATTGTTAATCTCCCTGGGATCGTAAAGGGATCAAACCAGCATCTCTTATGTCTCCTGCCTTGGCAGGCAGGTTCTTTTCCATTAGTGCCACCTGGGAAGCCCATTGTTAGGTTTAGTGTTTGTTTGTTTTGATAGTTTTACCTATATTTACAAGTCTTTTTCATCAAAATTGGCTTACTATATTATTTTTACAAGTAGCAACTTTCTATTAAAACTATTTTCACCATGATGTTTGTGAGTCTATTAATTCTGGTTTTGTACCTCTTCTTCTCCCCTTAATTCATCATAAAATTCTGATTTCTTGATCCTTCTGGGAATGTCAGAAGTCTTTTTTTTTTTTTTTTAATCATTGCCTATCCACAACAGACCATATTCCTGTTTTACCTGACATCCCCATCTGTTTACCCAACTCTGTTTATACCAAGTTCCATCACAGTAAACAATAGAATAAGAAATGTCCAAGAGTAAAAAAACAGATCGAATATATAATGCTTGATAAATGATCATTATGTGTGACTATAGTTGCTACCATCATTAATGATCAGGTGCTGATAACTAAGATTTCCCTTGTGGCGCAGATGGTAAAGAACCTGCCTGCAATGCAGGAGACCCAGGTTAGAAGAATGAGTGGGTTTATTATGTACTTTTCTCTTCTATTTAATAATGGGCTATGTATTCATAATCATATGGCTTAATTATTCCTTAATTTGGAATTCTTCTGCATCTACACAATTCAAGATTCAATTCATAGTTTGATTGTGAAAGAAAGGAAAATCTGGATTCATTAAACATAAAAGTAAGTATGCAAGATTAAAGAATGATGTTGCCTAGTTAGGTTAAAAAATGTTATCTATGATAAAATGGAAGGAGAGAATGGAAACAGAGAAATGCTTGTAGGTAGCTTATTATTTATTTTGTTTTGTATTTCAAGATTGGTAACATCTTGAAGTGGTGAAGACAAAAGTGTTGAGTAGTTGGAAAGATAAAAATAGAATAATAAAAGACATATTTGAACAGAATGAATAAAATTTTTTGGTAGAAGTAAAAAACAACAAAAAAACAGAAATTGTTCTGTGGAGGATAAGAAAATAGAGTTCGCTTTTACGTGTCCCACTCAAAAAGAAATGGGATCATATACATGCTCATTCTTTTTGAAAATACAGTTGGATTACCCTTAATTGTTTCTGTAAATATTAAGCTAGTTTCCATGATCTGGCCACACAGGAAATATAGATGACAAATCATAAGAGATCCTTTAGACTCTGACTTCATGCCATTACGTATATCAGCTGCTATTTTAGGGAGCAGCAAGGATATCAGCTGGGATCAGAGTTCTCACTTAGTAAAGAGAAATTGATGTCCTGGAAAGTCATTTATATATGTTCAATTAATATTGGTAATATTGTATTTGAGGTCATTTTTGTCCCAAGTATCTGGTGTCGTTAATTGGCTCCATCAAAAATCTGAAGCTGTTTTGAGAAAGGACCTTGAAATGGAACTCAAGAGAAGGGCAAATATTTTTTTTTCCACATATTTTGGGGGCAGTGTCTGATAAACTCTCAGCTCAGAAGGTGAAGACACAACTGCTAAAAATTACTTATTAGGACCTTAATGAAACACATAATAAACATATATTGAAATGTTTCATAATGAGCACTTTCAAAACAGAATCCATGAACCCATAATCATCCTGTTGAAAACAGTTGTTTTAATAGAAAGTCGCTACTGTAAAAAATGATACAATAAGCCAATTTTGATGAAAAACATTTGTAAGTAACAGTGATCAAAATAATCCCCCCAAGGTGGTGCCAGTGGTAAAGAACTTGCCTACCAGTACAGGAGACATAAGAGTCGTGGGTTTGATCCCTGTGTGGGAAGATTCTGTGGAGGAGGGCATGGCAACCCACTTGAGTATTCTAGCCTAGACACTCCCATGGAGAGATGAGCCTGACAGGTTATCGTCCAGAGGATCTAACAGAGTCAAACGTGACTGAAGGGACTTAGGATGTAGCACACAAACATTCAAATAAAGTAACTAGAAAACATAGATGAGTACAACTGACCATAATAATCAAAGAAAAAGAATTTGTTAAGAAATAAAAATATAAATAAAAATAACAAACCACTTCATTAAAAATGTCATAAATTTTATATTTGAAATATTAGCATTCTTTCCTTATATACTTTATGTAATTTCTGTCAATTTAAAAATAGTTAATATTGTTATTATAATTATTTCCAGAAATCACCAATTTTCTGCAAGATTTAATTGTTATATTATTTGATATTATACATGTATTATAGATAAACAACCAGTGAAAGTAAACAATAAAGCTCTCATAGAGTATTAGACTAGATATCATTCATAGGTATTTGGTTATTCAGGATATGATGTATAAAATAGGACCATAATCTTATAAAGTTTTATTGTTAAGAGTTCAAAAGAAAAATTATGGTATTAAAACACATCTCTGTTTAAAATAATAAAGCTAAATTAAGGGGAAATAGTTGCTGAAAAGTAAATTTCTTTAATATATTTGCATATCAAAAATGCTATGGTCAAGTAAAAAAGGATGAATGTATGAAAAAGGCATTTTCAACAAGTCTAGCCTATATTCCTTTTTATTTACTTAAAAGGGTGAATTTTAAAATTCTTAATATAATTTACTGCATTTGTAATGCTTTTAATTCTTATTACCAAAGTTAGAGAAATAAGAACTTAAAATATACAAACTTATGAACTGAAAGTGAAGTCAGTCAGTCGTGTCTGACTCTTTGTGACCCCATGGACTATAGCCTACAAGGCTCCTCTGTCCATGGGATTTTCCAGGCAAGAATTTTGGAGTGGGTTGCCATTTCCTTCTCCAGGGGATCCTCCTGACCCAGGGTTCAAACCCGTATCTCCTGCATTGTAGGCAAATGCTTTTACTGTCCGAGCCACCAAGGAAGCCAAACTTATGAAGCATACCTTATAAACTTCTGAGCTAAATATACTAGTATTTAAACCAAGATTCAAAATATTTCAAATTAATTAAAGTTACCAACTATCTATTGAAATTTACTGCTTCAAAAATTAAGATACAAATAAAATATACATATTTCCAATGAGACATTATAAAGAACCCTCCTTTATATTTTATTCTACAACTTATAGCACTGTTATATAATGGCTCAGTTGAGTTCAGTCACTCAGCCGTGTCCGACTCTTTGAGACCCCATGAATTGCAGCACACCAGGCCTTCCTGTCCATCAGCAACTCCCAGAGTTCATTTAGACTCATGTCCATTGAGTCAGTGATGCCATCCAGCAAACTCATCCTCTGTCGCCCCCTTCTCCTCCTGCCCCCAATCCCTCCCAGTATCAGAGTCTCTTCCAATGAGTCAACTCTTTGCATGGGGTGGCCAAAGTACTGGAGTTTCAGCTTTAGCATCATTCCTTCCAAAGAAATCCCAGGGCTAGTCTCCTTCAGAATGGACTGGTTGGAAATCCTTGCAGTTCAAAGGAGTCTTCTCCAACACCACAGTTCAAAAGCATCAATTCTTCAGCGCTCAGCCTTCTTTACAGTCCAACTCTCACATCCATACATGACCACAGGAAAAACCATAGCCTTGACTAGACAGACCTTAGTCGGCAAAGTAATGTCTCTGCTTTTGAATATGCTATCTAGGTTGGTCATAGCTTTTCTTCCAAGGAGAAAGCGTCTTTTAATTTCATGGCTGCAATCACCATCTGCAGTGATTTTGGAGCCCAGAAAAATAAAGTCTGACACTGTTTCCAATGTTTCCCCATCTATTTCCCATGAAGTGATGGGACCGGATGCCATGATCTTCGTTTTCTGAATGTTGAGCTTTAAGCCAACTTTTTCACTCACCATTTCACTTTCATCAAGAGGCTTTTTAGCTCCTCTTCACTTTCTGCCATAAGGGTGGTGTCATCTGCATATCTGAGGTTATTGATATTTCTCCCGGCAATTTTGATTCCAGCTTGTGTTTCATCCAGTCCAGTGTTCCTCATGATGTACTCTGCATATAAGTTAAATAAGCAGGGTGACAATATACAGCCTTGAAGTACTCCTTTTCTTACAGAAACAAAACAAAGTTTTACAGATATTTATCAGGAAATATAAATGCTGAGGCACAATGAATGCAGATTCATAAATATATATATATATATATATTCAATGAGAAGTCATTTACATCAGTGCTGAAAGATGGAGATACATCAGTATGCCTAAAAACAACATTCTAAATAGCTTCAAGCTTTATGATCTAATTATTCTTTGCTAAAATTTTCCAAAAACAATAATAATCTCATTTCACAATGAAATCCAAGATAGGAATTTCGAAGATTCCCTGAGATTATCCATCATTTTGAAGGTGATTACAACTATATTTAAAGAAACTACAAATAACCTATAGGAAAATGCAGAAGTGGCCATAGAACAGGAAAAACTCAGTTTTCATTCCAATCTCAAAGAAAGGCAAGGCCAAGCAATGTTCAAATTACCATACAATTGCACTCATTCCACATGCTAGCAAGATATTGCTCAAAATCCTTTAAACTAGGCTTTAACAGTATCAGAAACAAGAAGGTCCAGATGTGCAAGTTGGATTTAAAAAGGTAGAGGAACCAGAAATCAAATTGCTAACCTCTGCTGGATTATAGAAAAGGTAAGAAAATTAAAAAAAAAAATCTACTTTTGCTAGATTGACTACATTAAAGCCTGAGGCTGTGTGGATCATGTCAAACTGTGGAAATTCTTCAAGAGATGGGAATACAAGACCACATTACTGCCTCCTAAGAAGGACAAGAAGCAACAGTTAGAACCAGGCATGAAACGATGGACTGATTCAAAATTGGAAAAGGAATATGTCAAGGCTGTTTATTGTTACCCTGCTTATTTAAATTATATGCAGAGTACATCATGAGAAATGCTGGGCTGGATTACTCACAAGCTGGAATCAAGATTGCCAGAAGAAATATGACCAACCTAGACAGCATATTAAAAAGCAGAGACATTAATTTGCCAACAAAGGTCCATTATAGCCAAGGCTATGGTTTTTCCATTAGTCATGTGCTGATGTGAGATTTGGACCATAAAGAAGACTGAGTGTTAAAGAACTAATGCTTTCATATTGTGGTACTGGAGAAGACTCTTGAGAGTCCCTGGAACTGCAAGGAGATCCAACCAATCGATCCTAAAGAAAATCAGCTTTGAATATTCTTTCGAAGAAGTGATGCTGAATGTTCAGCTTCAATACTTTGGCCACTTGATGTGAATAGCTGACTTATTGAAAACACCTTGAAGCTGGGAAAGATTGATGGCAAGAGGAGACAGGGTCAACAGAGAATGAGATGGTTGGATGGCATCAAAACTCAAAGAACATGTATTTAAACAAACTCAGGGAGACAGTGAAGTGCAAAGGAAGCCTGGTGTGCTGCAGTCCATGGGGTTGCAAAGATTCAGACATGACTTAGGGACTGAACAACAACATAATTTGATACATTTTTATTATATACATATATCCATCAAATCGAAGAAGGCAATGGCACCCTACTCCAGTACTCTTGCCTGGAAAATCCCATGGACGGAGGAGCCTGGTAGGCTGCAGTCCATGGGGTTGTGAAGAGTCGGACACGACTGAGCGACTTCACTTTCACTTTTCACTTTCATGCATTGGAGAAGGAAATGGCAACCCACTCCAGCGTTCTTGCCTGGAGAATCCCAGGGATGGGAATCCTGGTGGACTGCCGTCTATGGGGTCAAACAGAGTCGGACACAACTGAAACGACTTAGCAGCAGCAACCCATAAAATAATCACTAAAGTCATGACAATGAACATATTCAACATACGTATATAACATAAAAATCAACTAATACTGGTGTTTTACAGCTTCAGTGAAATATAGAAAATCACCAACATCTAGGTTTGTTTCCTCTCATTTTATACTGTGATTTTCACAAATATTTTCTCTGCATATATTGTGACACCATATAATATACATTTTGCTTCTAACCATCTCATATAATCATAAAGAATAGAAGATTGTTCTATTATTTTACCTGCATGTTTATCCTGTTTGCTACATTTTCTCCATTCATATCCTTTCATCATGTTTCATTTCCTCTTCGTTTAAAAGGCTTCCTTTAGCATTATTTTTTTTCTGTAGCAAACTATCTTAGTTTTCATTAATGAAGTAATGTCTTGTTTCATATTTATTCCTTAAAAATATTTTCAACAGATATGCAATTTTAGGGTGGTAAGCTTTTGTTTTTTCTTTTTCTTTCAGTAATTTAAAAATATTTACCACTTCTAACTGGCCTGTATGGATTAGTGTTGCTGTTGCTCAGTTGCTAAGTTTTCCAGTGAGTCAGCCCTTCACATCAAGTGACCAAAGCATTGGAGCTTCAGCTTCAGTGTGAATCCTTCCAATGAATATTCAGGGTTGATTTCCTTTAGGAATGACTCCTTTGATCTCCTTGTAGCCCCAGTAACTCTCAAGAGTCTTCTCCAACACCACAGTTCAAAAGCATCAATTCTTCTGCACTCAGCTTTCTTTATAGTCCAACTCTAACATCCATACATGACCACTGGAAAAACCATAGCCTTGACTAGATGCACCTTTGTTGTCAAAGTAATGTCTCTACTTTTTAATATGCTATCTACGTTGGTCATAACTTTTCTGCCAAGGAGTAAGTGTCTTTTGATTTCATGGCTGCAATCACCATCTACAGTGATTTCGGAACACAGAAAAGTAAAGTCAGCCACTGTTTCCACTGTTTCCCCATCTATTTGCTATGAAGTGATGGGACCAAATGCCATGATCATGGTTTTCTGAATGTTGAGCTTTAAGCCAACTTTTTCACTCTCCTCTGTTTTTTTTTTTTTTTTTTTTTTTTTTTTCTGTACAGGTCTTTTATTATTTTTAAAATTTTTAATTTAATTTTTTAAATTTTACTTTATGATACTATATTGGTTTTGCCATACATTAACATGAATTCACCATGGATGTTTATAAATTCCCAATCCTGAACCCTTCTCCCACTTCCCTCCCTCTGGGTCATCCCAGTACACCAGCCCCAAGCATCCTGTATCCTGTATCAAACCTAGACTGGCAATTCGTTTCTTACATGATAGTATGCATGTTTCAATGTCATTCTCCCAAATCATCCCACCCTCTCCCTCTCCCACAGAGTCCAAAAGTCTGTTCTACACATCTGTGTCTCTTTTGCTGTCTCGCATACAGGGTTATCATGACCATCATTCTAAATTCCATATATATGTATTAGTATACTGTATTGGTATTTTTCTTTCTGGCTCACTTCACTCTGTATAATCAGCTCCAGTTTTATCCATCTCATTAGAACTGATTCAAATGCATTCTTTTTAATGGCTGAGTAATACTCCATTGTGTATGTTTACCACAACTTTCTTATCCATTTGTCTGCTGATGGATATCTAGGTTGCTTCCATATCCTGGCTATTATAAACAGTGATGCGATGAACATTGGGGTACAAATGTCTCTTGCAGTTCTGGCTTCCTCACTGTGTATGCCCAGAAGTGGGATTGCTCGGTCATAAGGCAGTTTTATTTCCAGTTTCTAAAGGAATCTCCACACTGTTCTCCATAGTGGCTGTACTAGTTTGCATTCCCACCAACAATGTAAGAGGGTTCCCTTTTCTCAACACCCTCTCCAGCATTTATTGCTTGCAGACTTTTGGATCGCAGCCATTCTGACTGGTGTGAAGTGGTACCTCATTGTGGTCTTGATTTGCATTTCTCTGATAATGAGTGATGTTGAGCATCTTTACATGTGTTTGTTAGCCATCCATATGTCTTCTTTGGAGAAATGTCTATATAGTTCTTTGGCCCATTTTTTGATTGGGTCGTTTGTTTTTCTGGAATTGAGCTGCATAAGCTGCTTGTATATTTTTGAGATTAGTTGTTTGTCAGTTGCTTCATTTGCTATTATTTTCTCCCATTCAGAAGGCTGTCTTTTCACCTTGCTTATATTTTCCTTTGTTGTGCAGAAGCTTTTAATTTAATTAGATCCCATTTGTTTATTTTTGCTTTTATTTCCAGTATTCTGGGAGGGGAATCATAGAGGATCTTGCTGTGATTTATGTCGGAGAGTGTTTTGCCTATGTTCTCCTCTACGAGTTTTATAGTTTTTGGTCTTACGTTTAGATCTTTAATCCATTTTGAGTTTATTTTTGTGGGTGGTGTTAGAAAGTAATCTAGTTTCAGTCTCGTACAAGTAGTTGACCAGGTTTCCCAGCACCACTTGTTAAAGAAATTGTCTTCTCTCCGTTGTATATTCTTGCCTCCTTTGTCAAAGATAAGGTGTCTATATGTGTGTGGATTTCTCTCTGGGCTTTCTATTTTGTTCCATTGATCTATATTTCTGTCTTTGTGCCAGTACCATACTGTCTTGATGACTGCAGCTTTGTAGTAGAGCCTGAAGTCAGGCAAATTGATTCCTCCAGTTCCATTCTTCTTTCTCAAGATTGCTTTGGCTATTTGAGGTTTTTTGTATTTCCATACAAATCTTGAAATTATTTGTTCTAGTTCTCTAAAAATACCGCTGGTAGCTTGATAGGGATTGCATTGAATCTGTAGATTGCTTTGGGTAGTATACTCATGTTCACTATATTGATTCTTCCGATCCATGAACATGGTATATTTCTCCATCTATTAATGTCCTCTTTGATTTCTTTCATCATTGTTTTATAGTTTTCTATATATAGGTCTTCAGTTTCTTTAGGTAGATATATTCCTAAGTATTTTATTCTTTTCGTTGCAATGGTGAATGGAATTGTTTCCTTAATTTCTTTTTCTACTTTCTCATTATTCTTGTATAGGAATGCAAGGGATTTCTGTGTGTTGATTTTATACCCTGCAACTTTACCATATTCATTGATTAGCTCTAGTAATTTTCTGGTGGCGTCTTTAGGGTTTTCTATGTAGAGGATCATGTCATCTGCAAACACTGAGATTTTTACTTCTTCTTTTCCAATTTGGATTCCTTTTATTTCTTTTTCTGCTCGGATTGCTGTGCCAAAACTTCCAGAACTATGTTGAATAGTAGCGGTGAAAGTGGGCACCCTTGTCTTATTCCTGGCTTTAGGGGAAATGCTTTCAATTTTTCACCTTTGAGGATAATGTTTGCTGTGGGTTTGTCATATATAGCGTTTAATATGTTGACGTATGTTCCTTCTATTCCTGCTTTCTGGAGAGTTTTTATCATAAATGGATGTTGAATTTTGTCAAAGGCTTTCTCTGCATCTTTTGAGATAATCATATGGCTTTTATTTTTCAATTTGTTAATGTGGCGAATTATACTGATTGATTTGCAGATATTAAAGAATCCTTGCATCCCTGGGATAAAGCCCACTTGGTCATGGTGTATGATCTTTCTAATGTGTTGTTGGATTCTGACTGGTAGAGTTTTGTTGCGTATTTTTGCATCTATGTTCATCAGTCATATTTGCCTGTAGTTTTCTTTTTTTTTTTTTTTTTGGTGGCATCTTTGTCAGGTTTTGGTATTAGGGTGATGGTGGCCTCATAGAATGAGTTTGGAAGTTTACCTTCCTCTGCAGTTTTCTGGAAGACTTTGAGTAGGATAGGTGTGAGCACTTCTCTAAATTTTTGGTAGAATTCAGCTGTGAAGCCGTCTGGACCTGGGCTTTTGGTTGCTGGAAGATTTCTGATTACAGTTTCAATTTCCATGCTTGTGATGGGTCTGTTAAGATTTTCTATTTCTTCCTGGTTCAGTTTTGGAAAGTTGTACTTTTCTAAGAATTTGTCCATTTCTTCCACGTTGTCCATTTTATTGGCATATAATTGCTGATAGTAGTCTCTTATGATCCTTTGTATTTCTGTGTTGCCTATTGTGATCTCTCCATTTTCATTTCTAATTTTATTGATTTGATTTTCCTCTCTTTGTTTCTTGATGAGTCTGGCTAATGGTTTGTCAATTTTATTTATCCTTTCAAAGAACCAGCTTTTGGTTTTGTTGATATTTTCTATGGTCTCTTTTGTTTCTTTTGCATTTATTTCTGCCCTAATTTTTAAGATTTTTTTTCCTTCTACTAACTCTGGGATTCTCCATTTCTTCCTTTTCTAGTTGCTTTAGGTATAGAGTTAGGTTATTAATTTGAATTTTTTTCTTATTTCTTGAGGTATTCCTGTTAAAAAGAATACATTTGAATCAGTTCTAATGAGATGGATGAAACTGGAGCTGATTATACAGCATGAAGTAAGCCAGAAGGAAAAACACCAATACAGTATACTAACACATATATATGGAATTTAGAAAGATGGTCATGATGACCCTGTATGCGAGACAGCAAAAGAGACACAGATGTGCAGAGCAGACTTTTGGATTCTGAGTGAGAGGGAGAGGGTGGGATGATTTGGGAGAATGATTGAAACATGTATACTATCAGGTAAGAAACGAATCACCAGTCTATATTCGATGCAGGATACAGGATGCTTGGGGCTGGTGCACGGGGATAATCCAGAGAGATGATATGGGGTGGGAAGTGGGAGGGGGGTTCATGTTTGGAAACTCATGTACACCCGTATCAATGTATGGCAAAACAAATACAGTATTGCAAAGTAAAATAAAGTAAAAATAAAATTAAAAAAAATTTTAAAAAAGAGCATGTGTGATGGTAGTGAAAAATATGGTCCTTAGTAATTTCTAAATAATGATAGCCTCAACTATTTAAACTATATTTATTGTCACTAAAAACAGAGATGGTATTTTCCCACAGTTAGATTTTGAAATGTATGTTATTAGCAAAGTGAATTTTGTCTAGAAATACAAGTATAGAGTCATAGTCTTAGAATTTGCTAAAGGATAGATAAAATTGCTTTGATAAGAATATATTATTTCAGTGATTATGTTTGCCTTCTGAATATTTATTTATCAGAAGGACTAGAAACATGTAACATGGTATTGAAGTAAAACTTGAGACTTGATTTTGATTTTCACCAAAGGTCTACTCATTGAGTAAAGAGAAGTGTTAAGATTGAAACACTAACACTGAATACAAAGGCTTTTTATTTTATCAAATTTTTTCTAGTGTGATGACAGTTTTTAATCAGCTTCAAAAGCGATATAGAGTTTTAACATATATGACATTGTTTTACAGTTCAATTAGTAATGTACAATTAAAAATAAATATTAGCTGTAATTTACTATTGCTTCTACCTTTTATATGTATATATATATATATATAAATACACATTTTTAAATTTCATATTTTATCCAATAAATCAATTATTCTAGACTGGAATTGGGATTAATTGTTTCATGAACACTTTGAAATTATATTAAAATTATATATGCATATATATAAATATACCTCTGTGTGTGTGTATGTGTGTGTTTGTATGTCTTTAATTGTTATGTGGGTCTATTACATTCTCAAAACAGTCCTAAACTGAAAAAAGTAAGTCAGAAAATCAGTACTTTAAATGTTGCTAAACATGTAAAATAAAAGGTGTAACTTGAGAAAATATTTTTCAAACTGTATCAAGATTATAAAAATATATATATAAAGAAATAAGTTCCCTGTGTACTTTCTCTCTAAATGCCACAAGTTTGAAATGTTAAATCTATGAATACAATTTATCATTGAAATTTTGACACTGGTACACTGGTGATGGCCTTTAAAAATATTTTGCTTAACTAA
Source organism: Capra hircus (assembly GCF_001704415.2). NCBI lineage: Eukaryota > Metazoa > Chordata > Mammalia > Artiodactyla > Bovidae > Capra > Capra hircus. The sequence goes on along the minus strand of NC_030809.1, from coordinate 53,628,398 downwards.
ATTTATCCTGTTAGAATAATGCTTAGTCAAATTATAATGTCCTTGTGCACTGAGAAGAGACAGCCATAAATCATCTCTAGTAAAGCAAACATTTCTCAGCAACCATTTCATTTTAACTAATAGTAAAGAAGTTAATTTTTCTAAGAGAAAAACATGATAAATTTGTCTCTTTTAAAAAATGAGAATCTCTTTTAAAAGATCCTTTTGAAAGAAAGTCACCCATTTGTTCCTCCATCCATTGACCCTCTGGACATGTATTTTATTTATGTATATCATGTTCAAGCCTATATTTATTTTTTAAAAATAATTTTGAGGTCTTATATTGTGACAGCATTGGGAATTGAATGGTAAGAAAACTATACTTTCTTATCCACTTGAAACACATTCTAATGAAAATCATAAATATTTATTTAATAGTTACACAAATATACAATCACTAGTTGCCATAAAAACCCTAAGGAAAATACAGGATGCTCCAAGAGTGTGTAAGAAGATAACTTTATGTATTCTGGAGGAAGATTTTGTAATACATTTATCAAATAAAGGAGAATTCATTGACAACATTTACCCAAGTGAATTACATGGTCAAAAATTCAATGCCACAGAACTCAGTTTCTATTTGTATCCCTTCTTTGCTTTCTGTAGCATTGTTTCACACTTGGTTGTTCTGAGCCGTAACAATAAGACTCATGTTTGCTGCTGAGTACATGCTCAGCCGTTTCCAATTCTGTGACCCATGGATTGTAGCCTACCAGGCTCCTCTGTCTGTGGGATTTTCCAGGCAAGAATAACAGAGTGGGTTGTCATTTCCTATTCCAGGGAATCTGACTTAGGACACACATAATTTCTGAACTAATCATTGTGGATCAGGAAATTCAATACACTTTTTGGAAATGAAAAATGAAGATGAGGAGTTTTCAAAGAAGACTCTCAGGGATTCTTGTCTGTTGGTAATATTTCAGTTGTTGCTGCAGTTGCTCAGTCATGTCTGATTCTTTGTGACCCCATGGACTGCAGCATGCCAGGCTTCCCTGCCTACCATCTCCCAGAGTTTTCTGAAACTCATGTCCATTGCATCGGTGATGCCATCCAAACATCTCATCCTCTGTTGCCTATTTTCTCATACCCTCAATCTTTCCCAACATCAGGATCTTTTCCAAAGTGGTGGCTCTTCACATTAGGTGGCCAAAGTACTGGAGCTTCAGTTTCAGCACCAGTCCTTCCAATGAACATTCAGGATTGATTTCTTTTGGGATTGACTGGGTTTGATCTCTTTGCTGTCCAAGAGGCTTTCAAGAGTCTTCTCCAGCACTACAGTTTGAAGGCATAAATCCTTCGGTGCTCAGCCTTTTTTATTGTTCAGCTCTCACATTTATACATGACTACTGAAAAAACCATAGCTTTGACCATACAGAACTTGGTCAGCAAGGTGATGTCTCTGCTTTTTAATATACTGTCTAGGTTTGTCATAGTTTTCCTACCAGGGAGCAAGCATCTTGTAATATGATTAGAGTCACCACCCACAGTGATTTTGGAGTCCAAGAAAATTAAGTCTGTCACTGTTTCCATTATTTCTCCATCTATATGCTATGAAGTGATGGGACCAGATGCCATGATCTTCCTTTTTTTGAAAGTTGAGTTTTAAGCTAGCTTTTTCATTTTACTCTTTCAATTTCATCAAGAGACACTTTAGGTCTTCTTTACTTTCTGCAATAAGGGTGGTGTCATCTGCATATCTGAGGTTGTTGATATTTCTCCAAGCAGTCTTGAGTCTAGCTTGTGTTTCTTGCAGCCCAGCATTTTGCATGATGTACTTTGCATAAGAGTTAAATGAGCAGGGTGCAACAGTATGCAACGTTGACAAACTCCTTTCCCAATTTTAAACCTGCCCATTGTTCAAGTCCGGGTCTAACTGTTGCTTCTTGACTGCATACAGATGTTGTAGGAGGCAGGTAATATTTCAGTACATGATGTCAACTGTCATTTAAAAAGGCAAACCATAAAAATAAAAACACATTTAAAAGGAAAAATTAACAAGTATAGTGTAATATATGATAAAATGATAATACATGAAGGTTTTGAAATTTTGAGTATAAGGAGCTAATGATATCCCTCAGTGTGAAATTCAGTGGAGCAGAATCAGTAAGAGATATTTGAGGTCTGTAAACCTATACACAAAACTATGAAATATGGCCATTTTGAAATCATAACGATTTCATATGAAAGCAAAAACCAGAGCATACTAGGGCCCCTAGATTGAGTCTCAAATCTTAAAAGCCAGACCGAGGTAGTGGTCAAGAGACTTAAGATATTGATAACAGAGTTACCAAGATTTTGGCTATATACTCTGCAAAGGGTAAAGTATGGGAAATAAAGGCAGAGGTCATGAATATGTATCTTTAGAGAGATGAAACAATTGAAATTCCAAGTTAGGTTGAAGAATGGTCATGGTGAACATAGTTAGAGGATAGGAGAGAATAGTCAGAATGTTGTGTTTTTGATAGCAAAATATATGCATATGACTTTTAGTATACAAATACACATATACACAGGGGTGACTATCAAAATATTTAACAGCTGGTGCTTCACCAGAGCAGAACAGGGTCTTTAAGGCCACCTGCTGTGTAGACATAAACTTTAGTTGTTGGGTTGAAGTGTTATCTTGAGGGTAGGGGACAAAGTGACTCCTAATTAATAGATGTGAAAATATTTTAATAGCAGCTAATCCATAACATTTTAGTAACATGCAAAAATCTCTATCTGTATATGCTGGTATAAATATAAAATGAAACTATTTTGATTATTATCATTGTTTAATAAAACACTTGAAAACAGCTATTTTATTCATACCTATGATACTGCTCTTAACAATACCTACAATGCCATGACAAGATATTCTTCAAAAATCTATTATCATTCCAGACTTACTTGTAAAATATATGATATAATCAATAAATATTCAGGTCTTCAATCATGGTCATGTTCTACTGTTTCATTATTTTTCCCTAGAAACCTTTGAATGATTTTTCCCACATACTAGTGATTTTGACACTATGTTTTGGTCATAACCTTTTGCAGTTCAAATGTGTTCATTCAGTTCAGTTCAGTTCAGTCACTCAGTCGTGTCCAGCTCTTTGTGACCCCATGAACCACAGCATGCCAGGCCTCCCTGTCCATCACCAATTCCTGGAGTCCACTCAAATCCGTGTCCATTGAATCGGTAATGCCATTCAACCATCTCATCTTCTGTTGTCCCCTTCTCTTCCCGCCCTCAATCTTTCCCAGAATCAGGGTCTTTTCAAATGAGTCAGCTCTTCACATAAGGCGGCCAAAGTATTGGAGTTATAGCTTCAACATCAGTCCTTCTAATGAACATTCAGGACTGATCTCCTTTAGGATGGACTGACTGGATCTCCTGCAAGTCCAAGGCACTCTCAAGAGTCTTCTCCAACACCATAGTTCAAAAGCATCAATTCTTCAGTGCTCAGGTTTCTTTATAGCCCAACTTTCACATCCATACATGACTACTAGAAAAACCATAGGCTTGACTAGATGGACCTTTGTTGGCAAAGTAATGTCTCTGCTTTTTAATAAGTTGTCTAGGATGATCGTGAATTTCTTTCCAAGGTGTGAGTGTTTTTTAATTTAATGGCTGCAATCACCATCTGCAGTGATTTTGGAGCCCAAAATAATAAGGTCTGCCTCTGTTACCACTGTTTGCCCATCTATTTGCCATGAAGTGATGGGACCAAATGTCATGATCTTAGTTTTCTAAATGTTGAGCTTTAAGCCAATTTTTTCACTCTCCTCTTTCACTTTCACCAAGAGGCTTTTTAGTTCCTCATCACTTTCTGCCATAAGGATGGTGTCATCTGCATATTTGAGATTATTGATGTTTCTCTCAGCAATCTTGATTCCAGCTTGTGCTTCATCCAGCCTAGCATTTCACATGATGTACTCTGCATATAAGTTAAATAAGCAGGGTGACATTATACAGCCTTGGTGTGCTCCTTTCCCTATTTGGAACAAGTCTGTTGTTTCATGTCCAGTTTTAACTGTTGCTTCCTGAATGCATACAGATTTATCAAGAGGCAGTTCAGGTGCTCTGGTATTCCCATCTCTTTCAGAATTTTCCACAGTTTATTGTGATCCAAACAGTCAGAGCCTTTGGCATAGTCAATAAAGCAGAAATAGATGTTTTTCTGGAACTCTCTTGCTTATTTGATGATCCAGCGGATGTTGCCAAGTTGATCTCTGGTTCCTCTGCCTTTTCTAAAACCAGCTTGAACATCTGGAATTTCGTGGTTCATGTATTGCTGAAGCCTGGCTTGGAGAATTTTGAGCATTTCTTTACTAGCATGTGAGACGAGTGCAATTGTGCAGTAGTTTGAGCATTCTTTGGCATTGCCTTTCTTTGGGATTGAAATGAAAACTGACCTTTTCCAGTCCTGTGGCCACTGCTGAGTTTTCTAAATTTGCTGACATATTGAGTGCAGCACTTTCACAGCATCATCTTTTAGGATTTGAAATAGCTTAACTGGAATTCCATTACCTCCACTAGCTTTCTTTGTAGTAATGCTTCCTAAAGCCCTTTTGAGTTCACATGTCCCTTTTAATTATCTATTTTAAATATAGTGGTGTGTATATGTCAATCTCAATCTCCTAGTCATTCTCTTCCCTCAGTCTTCTCCTTCTATACATCACGAATTGTGAATGATCTGAGATGTTTACCCTGCTTGTAACTGACAAGCTGGTCGGTACAATTTCAAAGATCTTGACAGAAATATGGGGATCCTAGGTAGAGACAAGGGAATTCATTACTCTCAGAACAGCATGGAGCATGAACTTTCATGCTATAATGAGTTCAACTTACCCTCAAGTCCCACAGGTACCACATTGTGTCAAGTTCAGGTGGATGACATGCACACAATAAATCTGTGTCACAAGTCAGAACCTAGAACTTAGGAATCTCTGATCTTTTAAAGGAGGTTGCTGGCAAACCTGCTTAATTTTAGTCCCATATGGAGACATTATCTTTATTATCTTAAAGAGTAAACAAACCTGGCCTCTGCCTGAAAAGAAGACACTATTGTTCAAGATTGTTTGCTCAGTAAACATCCTTGAAAAGACAGTATGGAACAGAACTTTAACAAGATGTGTAAAAACACGAAGGAGAATTTTCTCCCAATCCTGTTTTCCTGTATGTAAGATAGCCATTCACTTGTTTATAAGGCATAATATATTTTCTTACCTGAATAGAAAATATTTACTTCTTTATTGAGCTGTTTTTAGGGGTGTTTAACATCATAAAAATGCCAATGAATAAGTTTACTAGATAAAAGAATATGTGTATCTTCAAATTTCAAAGACAATGCCAAGTTAATGTCAACATTGTTTATACCAATTTATATCTTCACAAGCAGTGCATAAGCTTTCCATTGATCCATATTCTGGCCAGTTTTTGGTGCTGGCAAGCTTTGTAAATTTATGCAAAATGATGAGGGTTGTTGCATCTCATTTTGCCTTTGGTTTATGTTAGTCATTCAGTCACGTCTGACTCTTTCTGTCCCCAAGGAATATAGTCAACCAGGCTGCTCTGTCCATGGGATTCTCCAATCAAGAGTACTGGAGTGGGTTGCCATTTCCTTCTCCAGGCTTTTGGTTTACACTTGAATATTTTTCCGTGAAACAGGACTTTTTTATATGTGAATTTCCCTTTTTTGTTCTCTATGAGCCACTTATTTCTTTTCTTTCTGTGGTTATTTTTTTTTAATTTTTTTTATTTTTAAAATTTTAAAATCTTTAATTCTTACATGCATTCCCAAACATGAACCCCCCTCCCACCTCCCTCCCCACAACATCTCTCTGTATGTGTTTGTTTGATTTTAAGAGAATACTAGTGTGTGTACATATTTTAAATGTGCTTTTGTATGTATAGCCATATTCATATCTATCTACATAACCATTATTTGCTTTCGTGTATCACAACATTTGTTTTCAAGAGGCTACTAAATTTAGTGTAGTAGAATTATAAAGCTAAAAATTTTTGCTTGAGATGTCTTTGTATCACAGGTTTTAAAAGTATCATTTTTTCCTGTAAAAGTTTGACTTCTTACTTTTAAATTTTTAAGCCACCTGGAAATGACTTTGGACAGGAGATTCAACTTTATTATATTTCTATGTGGGCATTAAAATATCCTAGCACATTTTACTACAATATATTTTCCCTGCTGATTTGCATTGCTTCTTCTGTCATATAAAAATTTTCATGCAGGTATAGACCAATTACTGAGACTTCCATTCTGCAGCATCAGCCAATAGGTCTATCTAAATTGTTTCAATTATTATAGATTATTATAACAGCAGTGTGCAGGCACTGATGTCTTAGCTCTTAACTTTGCATATTCTTTTTAAAACTATTTAAGCCTAGCTTCCTTGCTAATGTTTCCCTCTGTGTCTACATGTCTTAATTATCAGTCAGTGATCAGATAGAGTTGTACATTGTATGCAAAGAGCCAAGAATCAGTAGAGCCAATCATCATCAGCTGCCAGGGTGGGAAGCACTTTCAAAACTAAGGGTCTGCAAGGGCTTGGCTTCCTCTGACCTCTCCTTTGTAGGCTCACAGCCTCAGCTAGGAATGTGTTGTTTCAACTATGACCATAATTTCAGGCTAGTAAATTCAAGACTTTAGTCCTTCCTTACTTTCAGGGGCTTCTCTGGTGGTTCAGATGGTAAAGCATCTGCCTACAATGTGGAAGACCAGGGTTTGATCCCTAGGTTGGGAAGATCCCCCGGAGAAGGAAATGGCAACCCACTCCAGTATTCTTGCCTGGAAAATTGCATGGATTGAAGAACCTGGTAGGCTACAGTTCATGGGTTTGCAAAGAGTCGGACACGACTGAGCAACTTCACTTCACTTCACTATTTACTTTCATGGGCAATATCACTGGGCATGAGCACTGCCTTCCAAATAGAAAGTCTCCTTCCACCACCAGAAAAAAAAAAAAGATACTGGCTTCCTGTCCTCACAACCTGCCCTAACCTGGGAGAACATCACTGTCAATCAAACTGTAGATAGATTTTGGGTAAAGATTATTGTGGGAGAGATATGAGGAGCCCTAGTGCAGGACCTCACACTTGCAAATCATTCTCGCTGGAATTTCAGCAATTTTTCAGACTTAATAGTCTCCTTAAATTGATGTGTCTTTGACCAATTTCCCGAGTGCTATTTATTTATATTTATTTTTTTCCTTATTTTTATTTTTAATGGTGTTGATGGGGTTGCAATTTTGTTCAGTTCTATAACTGCCCTCTGGGGAAAAGAAATTGCTGTTTCCCTGTTCCTTTTGTTGACAATTGCTTTGTGCTGTTAGGAATAAAAAAATTGACTCTGACCAGAAGCATACTAAAATACATTTATATCTTTGATTCACCAATAACTGAAATGGGTATCCTTTTACATTTTACAATTACATGAATCTTTGATTCTTGTTTGTTCTTTTGTGATTTGCTTTTTATTTAAGCTGTTGTTGCTGTTTGGTCAATAAGCCTTGTTTGATTCTTTTGTGACCCCATGGGCTATAACCTGCCAGGTTCCTCTCTCCTTGGGATTTCCCAGACAAGAATACTGGAGTTTTATATATATATATATATATATATATTTAAAAAAGAATGCTGACCAAAATCTTAGTACAGCTGCCATTTATTTAATAAGGGTTTACCATTTTGCTAGAAATGGAGATAGAAAAATAAATTTCATATTCTTTTTCCTAAAAGAGATAACATTCATATTCAAACTAATAAGCTTTGGATTTTTCCAGGATTCTGGAAAATACAACCAAGTATTTTCTTTGTAAAGTCTTTATATTTAAGTTTCAGGTTATTATGAGATTAGCAAACACAAGAATTTAAAAACTGAGTTGAAATACAGATGGGTTGATAAGTAATCAGCTAAGTATGAAGGATAAAACAAAAATACATGAAGGACAAACAAAAATATAGGGATAAAATAAACAAAGAAACAGTGAAAGAAGCATAAATTAACTACCAATGGGAGAGAATGATTGATAGAAAAAATATCCACAGGTATCTTAAGTCTCATTATGGCAAGAACACAATAGTCAAAGGCAAAGCGATTCTGAGAAGGATTAGTTGAGTGGTAAAGCTTTACTTGGGTTGAAAGTATTCTGGTAAAATCGAATGTGCTACATTCTGATTCTAGATGAATTGGATTTTTTTTTTTTAATCTTGTGTCTAATTTCCTTCCCCTTCTATTAGTGATTGTTAAATACACAGAGTAGTTTCTCCCACCACAGATGAACTGCAAGACACAGGCTAGGCAATACTACATGATGCAAGCAAATACAATTTTTTCCCAGAGATCGAAATAAAACCTAGGACAGAGAGAGAGGATGATGCTTTTTTTCACTAAAGTTTTATGTAAACTTATGAGCATAAGGTATCTAGATGTTAAATAGTGGGCAAAATTGTCTTCACATGGAGATATCTTGATAGATTATGCCAGAAAAAAAGAAAATCAGGAAAACAGAGAGGGACATTCTTGATAATATCCTTTGATTCCCTATATCCAACTATCCCTTGGCTTTTTCAGTTGTACAAGTTAATATATTTTCATCTCTGTTTGGCTATTTTGAATTGGGTTTAGGCCACTAGACATTCAGATACTACAAACTAATGAAACTTTCCCCTCCCCTTCATTTTAATTTTTTTTTTTTTCCACAGAACATAAAACATATCCTGGAACAATTTTAAGGAAAACATTCATAAAGAAGGGTATCTTTGACCTGCAATATACTTGTATGTAGAATAATCTGTAAAGTGTTTTAAAACATGCTAGATTTTCTAGCATGTCATCAAAGTTTTCTCCATCCTAATTAGCTGAGGGAAAATTCTGTGAAACATTCATTTCTATTTTTCAAAAGAGTTTCCAGGATAATAGCCTGATTGTGTAGTTTTTCATTGAAAGTATTTCAGATCATTATTAGAGTAATATCAATTCTGTTGCAAAAATCAGCGTTCTGGCAGTGCTTTTAAGTCACAAATTGCTTTTCTATACGTTCTGCCAAACACTCTACATTGCATTTCAAGTTTGGAAACTCTGCAGACAGGAACTGTAGCAAAATTATTTCATCATCACTTGTCATTTGGGAAAATTGTGAAGGTATGCAGAAAATTAGAGCTGATTGTTGGAAAAACTGAATAAATTGCAATTTGTACAAAATTTAATTGCTTACAATGTTCTGCTTTATTGACAGGAGAAATTCTGGTTAAATTATAAATGAAACAATATTTAAAATATATACAATTTATATATTTTCTGATAAATTATAAAAACAATGAGTCTTTCAATGACAATCTACTTATACACATATGCATGATTTGCACAATGCTTATTCTTCTTAGGAACAATGAACCAAGATGGATTTCTTACAAATAGAATTTTGAGGCCCGTAGCTTTGGTTCACAATATAGACGTACTGATCTTGTTTGACCATGTTGATCATCTTTGAAAGGCATCTCCCAGGTGACTCTAAAATAGTAAAACCATTAGAAACATCTCCCCTAGAGCTGTCTGGTATTGATTTTCCTGCTTCAGTTGAGACATGAATCAATAACACTTCTTTGACAATCATCACTACTAAAGTAAGGTCACAATGTATCCCAACACTTCCTAGTATAAATCAGAGATATCATTGTAAAAGCCATGTTTTAACTCATCACGTTTGTTTGTTTTTTTTTTTTGACATTAATAAGGAGTACTAATAGGTCTAGTATGTATGACACAGCATATTCCTTTGAAGTGTAGTTTTATTCTTATCAAGGACTTTTGTCGAAGGCCACCGATTCCTTTTAGATTGACTGTTACCTTGAAAAAAAAGTAACAGCTATAGAACAATCAGTGTAGCAAATTAAGAGCAATCAAGGTGTATCAAATAATATATGAGGTGCGTATACATATCTTAAATATCGTGGAAAAATGCACGTGTGTATTCCTCATGTCATAAATCAGAATACCTATTGTTGTTGTTTAGTTGCTGAGTTGTGTCTGACTTGTTTTGCAACCCCACGACTGTAGCCCATCAGTCTCTGCTGTCCGTGGGTTTTCCTAGGCAAGAATACTGGAGTGGGTTGCCATTTCCTTCTCAGGGGATCTTCCTGACCCGGGGATACAACCCATGTCTCCTGCATTTCTTTCATTGAACACAGATTCTTTACCATTGAGCTATACCAACATGTATAATATCAATACTTTTAGTGATATGGGAAGTGATTATTAAAGATAATGGTTGGACTCAAGGGAAAGAAATTATAAAAGTTTTTGGAAACCAATGCAATTGAATCATTGCAAGTTTTCCCTAAAATTTTAATTCTTATCATATCCCTTGATAAGTTACTTCATTCACTTTACTCCATATTATACCAAAGTTTTCATATATACAGCAGTGTGATATCTTCACTGGGAGTATTAAAAATTGCTCTATAAGGATATGCATCTGGTTAAAAACAATATGTTTATCTTTCTTAATTTGTTTTTGTAATAAATACTTGACTTTATAAAATTGAAGTTTTACATATGGAAGATTATTTGTGCTTTCTCAGGCTACAGCACAGGAATCTTAAATTTTGCTATGATTAAATTAATATGAATATTTTTACAAGAATAAATAGCATTTACTAAATACTCTTATAAGTGGATTTTAAATGTTTAACTTTATGTTATTGTGAAATGTACCTAAGGAATATAAGAATTCACACAGACACATACAAGGAAATATATCTTTAAGATAGTGTTTATATATACTGAATTATATGTATTACAGGTATATTGCCTTGGATTTACTGTTTGAGAGAACTCAAAAATTCTTAGTGAAACAGCAAGAACAAACACATGCATATTTATATAAACAGTGATTTTCTAAGTTATCTGTATTAATTTTTAAAATCACTTTCCCATTTATATGTAAACTTTACAGATTCCTTTTCAAGATGACAGTTTTTTTCTATTCTTTTGCCAGTATCTATTAACAATGTGTATTATGTACATTAACACATTAGAATTCTTATTTAATATATATTTGTTTCATGTATTACATATATATATATAGTAAAATATGAATGGTAATTATACATATATATACATATATATGCACACTACATGTACACACCTATTCCAGACAGGAATAGGAGCTGTTTGCACATTCAGTTATTATTTTTGTGTCTGTGTTTTAAATTGTGATTATTCTTACATGGAATATATTCAGTTTTCTTATCGACAATTTTTTTTCTTAAAGTGCTAAGATGTGTTTTAAGTATTGTTTCAATGTTTATGCAGTGTTTTACATCCATACCTTTCATATATATACACATATATATTATGTGTACATTATAATGTGTTAAATTATTCACAAACAAACATTTTTGTGTTGCTATCTTAAATATCACTTTTTCATTCTATCTTCTCTCTACTAATAAGTGTGGATATTATATAAGACTGGTAATAAATGTTAAATAAGATTGGTTATCTTAAGTAGAAACAATATTAGCTTCATGTACACATACATACAAACTAATATAAATACATTTGGAAAAGACATAATTTATTCCATTTGTAAAGCTTCACCATATCTCAAAACAGTCATAATAGTACCACAGGAAGCTACATCCTATTTACCTAATGTAATTTAAATTTAAAAATCACATAATGAACAATTTTAAAAAGTCACATAGAAACATCCGTTAAGATGTTCTCTTTAAAGAAGAAAAGGTGCTATTATTTTCCTTATATTCCCACTTTATTAGTTTAGTCTAAAAATAGCCAGTGACTTGTTTTTCATTATGTGCAATGTCAAAGTGAACTGCCAATTTTGCAGGTGAAATGAATAGCTGCTTTGTTCAAAAATACTCTGGCAATCAGCTATGCATTCTGCCAAACCAGCATGCTGACCACCTACTTGGCTTGAGTCAGATGGCTATTTGGAAAGCTTTTAGTCATTTTCTTTTTCTGTGATGTAACTGCCCACTTTTTGGCATGATTCATTTGTCATTTTATGCCAAAAACAGGATTATCTTGTATTTTTTCTTATATTTCTGGAGAGTCTGACATGACTTTAGTGTCAGTGTATTTCTTACTAGAAAAGAATGCATGCGATATTTTGAAAACTGACTGAACTTGACAGCATGAAAATTGACACTCAGAATATGTAATTTTCTAACCTTGCCTTGTGAGACATATGTGTGTTTACTTTTAGGACCTGGAAACTTAAAGTGTTGTATCTGACACCACCTAAGATTGTTTTTAAAATTCTTCAAAGTAAAATATAGAAAAATTAGGTCCATCTGGAGACCTACTGGATATGGAGAAAATTTGATAAGCACAGTTGCCATAAGCACTACAGAGACATGTCCTTTGCAATGTTTAATAAATCCTAGTAATTAGTTTAATATTACTCATAAATTTGGAAATTGAAAACCCAATGATTAACTATAAAGAAAATGTTGTTGTGTAGTCAGCTAAGTTGTGTCTGACTCTTTGTGGCCACATGGACTATAGCCCACCTTGCTCCTCTATCCATTGAATTTTCCTGGAAAGAACACTGGAGTGGGTTACCATTTCTTTCTCCAGAGGATCTTCCCTACCCAGGGATTGAACCCAGGATTCCCGCATTGGCAGATGGATTTTTACCACTGACCTACTAATCTGTAAAACATAAAGAAAATGTAGTAAGAGCAAAAATAAAGCTATATTATTGAAAAGCACTTCAGCAAAGAGGAGAGATACTAAGAAAATGTCACATACTCATAAACAGATAGCCTCTCCTACTCCATTCACTATGCATTCATCCTGTTTTCCCTCCTACCATTCTACTAGTCTCTCTTAGCAACATCTTTGTTTCAAATTACTCTGTGTTAACTTAATTAGCAAACAAGAGGCCTAGCAGCCAACTCATGTGTGGTTGAGAACTTCCTCACCAGCATCTGATGGAGATTCACACAACAAAGATGATATGGAGGAGAGAAATGACTAGTGTATGTGTGCGTGCTCAGCTGGGCAGTCATGGACTGCGAGTCCATGGGCTGTAGCCAGCCAGGCTTTTCTGTCCATGAAACTTTACATGCAAGAATATTGGAGTGGGTTGCTATTTCCTACTCCAGGGTATCTTCCCAACCCAGGGATCAAAACTGTGTGGCTTGTATCTCCTACACCGGCAGGTAGATTTTTACCACTGTGCCACCTGGGATGTGAAGAAAATACATCTGCTCATATAAGTAAAATTTGTGTCAAGAAATCTGCTCCAAGAGACCTGAAGGGCAGATATTAAAAAAAAAAAAAAATCAGTTTCAGGATCTTCGTAAGGCAGGATGCAGTATCCAGAAGTTCAGGCAGTTCTTCTATCCATCTGTACTTTAACGTCAATATTAAGCCTATACCTTGATTATTTTTTCAAGAATTGAATTAATTGTGAGCTTAATTGTCCTTTCCACAATGCCTGTTTTGAAACACAGACAATGTCATACACATGACATGTTATGTTGAAGCCAGTAATGTATGTTATTGGATGAGAAAATGAATTGGATAGAAGGAAAGGCCCTGACTGCTTTGCTTCTAACTTTATCTTTCATTCCTACAAGCTATATGACTTGGACAAATAATTTAGACTTTTTTAATTTATCCTTTGCTAACTTAAAGGTCATATGCCTAACTCACAAGATTGACATGGTGGTTAATAGATAATGTATATAAAATGCTTGATAATAAAGAGCTTAACCTGGCTTACAATGAAATACTCAGCCAGTAGTATCTATTTGATTATTTAATAATAAAGCATTATCAATTAATTAGTGATACATTTAATATTAATATTGGTATGAAATCTTTTTATCCTTGCTAAGTTAAAAGCCTCTTGATGAAAGTGAAAGTGGAGAGTGAAAAAGTTGGCTTAAATCTCAACATTCAGAAAACGAAGATCATGGCATCCGGTCCCATCACTTCATGGGAAATAGATGGAAACAGTGTCAGACTTTATTTTTTTGGGCTTCAAAATCACTGCAGATGGTGACTGCAGCCATGAAATTAAAAGATGCTTACTCCTTGGAAGAAAAGCTATGACCAACCTAGATAGCATATTCAAAAGCAGAGACATTACTTTGCTGATTAAGGTCTGTCTAGTCAAGACTATGGTTTTTCCTGTGGTCATGTATGGATGTGAGACCTGGACTGTGAAGAAGGCTGAGCACCAAAGAATTGATGCTTTTGAACTGTGGTGTTGGAGAAGACTCTTGAGAGTCCCTTGGACTGCAAGGACATCCAACCAGTCCATTCTGAAGATCAGCCCTAGGATTTCTTTGGAAGGAATGATGCTAAAGCTGAAACTCCAGTACTTTGGCCACCTCATGCGAAGAGTTGACTCATTGGAAAAGACTCTGACGCTGGGAGGAATTGGAGACAGGAGGAGAAGGGGACGACAGAGGATGAGATAGCTGGATGGCATCACGGACTCGATGGACGTGAGTCTGAGTGAACTCCGGGAGTTGGTGATGGACAGGGAGGCCTGGTGTGCTGCGATTCATGATGTTGCAAAGAGTTGGACACAACTGTGCAATTGAACTGAACTGAAGCTAAAAGTTGCTTTTGTCAACATATTCAGAATATTTTTGACTAATATGAGTATAGAATGAAGTTTAGAAAAAAACAAAATTTCTGCAAACTCATAGAATTTTGGTCTAGCCCAAGATTTAACATCTAAGAATGAAAATCCTTATTTTAATAACTTGGAGAATCTTGAATAAGACAAATCTATAAATTCTTTATAAATTAATTAAAGGGCAAGTGACTAAAGACCGTATGTTGTAAATATTGTATAAGATTATATAGTCTATATTCAGTATTTGGAACTTGTTGTAGGAAAGTATCTAACCTAGTGTGTATGATCAGTTGGAGTTTTATCAGTGAAATGTTTGTAAATTACAAGGAAGCAAAAGACATAACTCCTATAGACATACTCAAGGGTCAGGTGGTTGTTTTACTTGTGAAAAAGAATTTTGCAGGGAACAAAATGTCCAATTTGACTTAAAATAATTTTTGTTAAGCCATCTCCATAACAATGATTAAATTTTGCTTACAATATTATGTAGCAGTTAAGATTATGATCTTGTGACAGTCACTCAGTTGTGTCCAACTCTTTGCAGCCCCATGGACTGTGTAGCCTGCCAGGCTCTTCTGTCCATGGAATTTTCCAGACAAGAATATTGGAGTGGGTTCCCATCTCCAGGTAAATATTCTGAGCCCAGAGATCAAACCAGGTCTCCCTCATTGCAGGTGGATTTTTTACCATTTGAATCACCAGGGAAGCCCAAGAAAGCTAGAGTGGGTAGCCTATCTCTTCTCTAAGAGATATTCCCAACCAGGAATTTAAATGGGATTTCCTGCATTGCAGAGGGATTCTTCACCAGCTGAGCTACTAGGGAAGCCCTAATGGGTCTACATACCTTTTGAGAAAATTTAAGAGCTATAGGGTGAGTCATATCCAGGTTCTATGTCTTTGGAAATACAGCTTCTGGATATGACTACAAAGAACACACCAGCAGGCACATGCACCCATATACACATGTGCACATTTATAAATAAATATCATTAAAATATAATAAAACTTTGGGTCCACTGTACCCATTGTTATATGCAACTTCAGGTGAAATTATAAAAGAGAAGCAAATTTTATACATTCAAGTGGACTGCATTTTGCATTGTTTATTTGTACTCACAGACTTACTGCTTTGCAGTATCATAAGTTAATATATAACACAAAGATCTTCCCTAATGTATATATTAGTTTTAATACATTTAAGCCATTTTCCAGAATGACCAAGGAATACCTCTTTGCCATAAGTTCTTTTATTACTGTATATCATGCCTCCCAACTTGTCAAGAAACAAGCTTATACAGACTGTATTTTCTAGCATATGAGTTGATGGTTAGGGAATATAAAATTCCCATGAAACTACCCCTACAACCATGCATGGGCAAACTAGCTTCTAGAAGCCATTAAACTCATATCATAAATCTGGCCATAGAAAATCTATATAGGAATTGATGGAACACAGAGAATGAATTATGTATCACTGAACCGCTGAATGGCAAAGAAAGAATGGTCACTCAGATGCACATTGTATAGAGAAGAAGTATATGTTTTTATGTTAACCTGTGTATCCTTAATATTAAGCAACTGAAGTTGTCACAGAATATGAAAGATTGAATAACATTATTGTTTAATCAATTCAAGGGAAGCATTAGAATCCATAATTGTAGAAATAATTACTTATTTGGATAAAAAAGTACCAATTTTATAAATATATTATTGGAAACATACAAAGATATTAATATTTGTGTTACATGTAACTAGTTAAAGTGATAATCATTAAACTATTAGAAATAAAACTTGGCTTATACTTACAATGGGGGTTTCTGTGGTGGCTCAGATGGTAAAAAATCTGCCTGCAGTGCTGGAGACCTGGATTCTATCCCTAGGTTGGGATGATTCCCTAGAGAAGGGAATGCTTACCCACTCCAATATTCTTGCCTAGAGAATTCCATGGAGAGATGACCCTGGTGAGCTACAGTCCATGTTATTACAGAGTCAGACATGACTGCGCAACTAACACTTTCACTTTTATAGTTACAATGAGCTCAGATCAGCTCAGCTAGTGAGTTTTAGTTAGAAAAAAAATGCATATTTAATTGCAGACGTGCATATACATATTTGGATTAAAATTGCAATTAATAACATCATAATGGAGAAGGCAATGGCACCCCACTCCAGTACTCTTGCCTGGAAAAATCCCATGGATGGAGGAGACTGGTGGGCTGAAGTCCATGGGGTTGCTAAGAGTCGGACACGACTGAGCAACTTCACTTTCACTTTTCACTTTCATGCATTGGAGGAGGAGATGGCAGCCCACTCCAGTAATCTTGCCTGGAGAATCCCAGGGACAGGGGAGCCTGGTGGACTGCCGTCTATGTGGTCGCACAGAGTCAGACACGACTGAAGTGACTTAGCAATTAAAATATGCTAATTATTCTTTTTAAAGTTTCAGAATATAGAATTTGAGAAATATGCATTTATTTATTATAAAAATTTCCTAGAGTATACATTTTGTTTAAGATTGTTATGGGAATTAGAGATCTTGATGAAGGAATTAGCTTGGTTGTATATGCCAATCACTTCTAGACTGCCTGGAGACCTGAAAAATTAATCTCAATCATTCAATAATTTTAATTGTGTATTTCATTCTGAAAGATAGAAAGATTTACCTACAAGATATTGTTTGAGCAGAGTCAGAAATGTCCAAACTTTCACGAGCAATGAAACTTTCTTATTAAGAAAAAATTATTGGAGTATTGTTGGTTTACAATATTGTATTAGTTTCTACAATAAAGTAAAGTAAATCAATTATACATGTGCATATATCCACTCTTTTTTAGATTATCTTTCTATATATGTCATTACAGAGTACTGAGTAGGGTTCCCTGTGTTATACAGTAAGTCCTTGTTAATTAGTTAGTTAGTTTATGTACAGTACTGTGTATATGTCAATCCCAATCTCCCAATTTACCTCTTACCCCTTATTCTCTAGTAAATATGTTTGTTTCCTGCATCTGTAACTCTATCTCTATTCTGTAGGTAAGTTTATTTGTACACTTTTTTAAGATTCTGCATATAAGCAAAAGCATATGATATCTTTCTCTGTCTGACTTGCTTCACTCAATATGACAATCTCTAGGTCCATCCATGTCACTGCAAATGACTGAGTAATATTCCATTGCTTCTTTATCCATTCCTCTGTCAATGGATATTGAGGTTGTTTCCATCTGCTGGCTCTTGTAAATAGTGCTGAAATGAACATTGGAGCGCATATATCTTTTCAAATTATGATTTTCTCTGACAAAGAAGACATACCAATGGCTAAAAAGGACATGAAAAAACATTCAACATCACTAATTATTAGAGAAATGCAAATCAAAACTATAATCAGGTATCACCTCACAGAAGTCAGAGTGGTCCATCAAAAATTTACAACAATAAATGCTGGAGAGGGTGTGGAGAAAAGGGAACCCTCCTGTACTCTCAGTAGGAATATAAATTGGTATAGCCACTATGGAAAAGAGTATGGAGGTTCCTTAAAAAGCTAAAAATAGAGCTACCATCAGTAATCCCACTCTTGGGGATATACTGGAGAATGTTTTCTATTAATGAATTGATATATCCTTACAAAGAGGGAGGAGAAAATTATTTGCTTGTCATTTTAAGTGAATTTATTTGAATTCTCAAGGTGCTAATGAGAAAGACAATACTTTTTTTTTTTTTGATTATCAAAACCTAAAGAATAAGAAAAGTGTTTTAAATTTCTGGCTTACTTCACTCTGTATAATTGGCTCCAGTTTCATCCATCTCAATTTAAGGGGCATTCAGATAACACATAAGAGAGAAACTTAATCTAGTTAAACTGAGCTGGTTCTATTATTGGAGAGAATAAAGATAACTAAGAAAAAATATCCTATTCTGGAAGCAGGATGAGTTTAGTGAAATAAGTAAACTAACATTGATTAAATGGTTAAATTAAACTTAAGGTCAAACAATCACTATGTATAAATTTGAGTTTCAAATATGATATGACACTGTAACACAGTTTTCTCTGGGTAAGCAATTACATATTTCTTTAAATTTTAAAGTCTTTTTTAAGTTAAAAATTCAACTGACAAAAAAATGTAGCCTATGTTCTCTTCATTTTACTGTAAAGTTGATGGAACATCTTCCTTTCATAAACTCTTCTTTGCAAATTCAAGTGAAAATAGATGATGAAAGTGCTTATGTAAATCTCCATCTACATGGTGACCTTTACTTCACAGAACCTAGTATGTCCCCAAAATTTTATCTAAGGGCACCTATTTTTATGTCATTATATTACCATCCTCTTGTACTGGAAATAAGTAATATAGAAGTATAAAAAAGTAAGAGAAATATCTTTAAAGGACATAAGTTTAAAAAGCAGGAATCAAAGTAAATAAGAATAAAAAGCATTTAGATACAATGCCATTAAGATAGAAGGGAGCTTTGATGGGAATTTTAGGGGTCCTGTATATCTGCTGGCCAGAGTCCCTAGGGGTAGAGATCATTTTAGCTCCTTAGCATTGAAGCACTTAAGAATACTTTTTCTCTTGTCCAGAAAACATTAACTCTACCCTCCCATATACACCTAACACATGCTTATTAATGTAAGTTGGCCAGTTACAGAAGCACATGTGTCTCAGTGTTGATTTGCAGTTAAATGTATGTGAAGAGTTGTACTCAAATGTTCTAAAAGTAAACAGACTTTCTTGATCATACTCTAAATAACAACATAATGAATATCAATTAATCATGCACAAATATTTTTTTTTTTCTTAAGATCAAGTCAACATGAACAAATGGTATTTGTTGCAGACTTTGAGGGCATCCAGTGAAGTGAAATAAGTCAGGACAGAGAAAGACAAATACCATATGATCTCATGTATTTATGGACTCTAAAAGCAAACAGTAAATAAAAAGCAAACTCTTAGATACAAAGAATAGATTATATATATGTACATATATCTGTACACATACACACATATAAATGTATTTAATTTATGTCATTTGTTTCTAACATATAAAATATGTTTTTATAATTTACAATTAAAGCATATTTTCAAGAAAAGAAAATATCTTGTTAGTTTTCCTCAAACTTGGAATTGAGACGTAATATCAAGGATCCACAATTTACCTTTCAAATGTGATTAAAAAATTACTCTGGGTTACTAAGCATTTATGAGATAGAAAAGCAGAACAATAATGGAGAAGCAGAGATTTCAGAGACAGAAAGAACTAGACTAAAATCACAATTTGCCACTTAATGTCAAGGAAAAAAACTAGTCTTAGTTTTCTCCACTCTTAGATTGAAACAATAGTGCATAATTACTTATAGAAGGAAATTGGTATGCTACCCATTGTTTGTTGCCTTTCCTCAATGTCTATTCTTTTATTGTTAGAGAAATAGGAAATTGCATATCCAGGAGAAGCTGAGGAATCTAAATAGGAATCAGTAACTTTCATTTCTCTGCTCTAGGTCTCTGTACCTTATCATCCTTCTCCACCTCTGATTCTTAGGCTGACTGCATTCTTTGTAAGCTTAATGCAGAATACTTTCAATCTCATAGTCTGTACTTGCTTAGCCTTCAGGATCCAGAAAGATCCAGAAACGACATCTTTCTTATTTAAAATAGCTATGATCAAATGCCTTCAAATGCCTGTGTCAGTTCCTTCTATTCTGTTCTATTCCTATAATTCAATGTGTCTCTAGAAGAGAAAACACATCTCTCTAGTTTAAGACATCTCTAACCCAGTGTTTTTCCTTTATTATTATTGAATCTTTCACAGTCATTACTTACTTTTGAATAGAATTGTCTGCAGGTGAAGACAGAATTGGCAAATCTATAGTTTTCTGTATAGGTCAAAAAGTGAGGAAAATGAGTAACTCCATGTTTCCAAACAAATGCTTTCCTTATGTAACTCTAAAGGAAAATTGTGTATATAGATATACGTGTGTGTATATATGTGTACACATTCATATGTTTACATGTATTTTTGGTAATAAATGTTTTATGAAAGCCTACACAACAAGATTGCTGTAATGGATTTAAACATGAAATATGACAAGGTTCAAGTATCTTATTTTACATTTACATTATGATTATTTGAAATAAATCCCCAGAAGCATGTTGCTAAATGTATCTTTAAATAGAGTCAAAATGTATTTTTGCTGAAACATTTGTGCCTTGGTTAATTTTCATAAGCCTCACAAGCGTGAGGGGGACAGGCTGGAAAGCTCTCATGGCAGGTGCTTTGCCACCTGCCTCCCTGTAATATATGGCTAGCAATAAAGCTAATGCTTTCCTCACTCACTGATCACCATTCACAGAATGACTGAAACTTTGGATGTGGTACAATATTTAAAAGATGGCATTTCAGATTCATGAATGCTTATTCTGAGAGCCTAACAGTTTTTGAAACTACAGTTTCTCAGTTCCTGTATATCAGAAAAGAGAAATATATCTCAGTGGGTAATAGTAATACAGTGCATTAAAATAGTATGTTCATATCTTATACACTTTTATTGCACATATAGACACACAGTCACATTTGCATGCATACATGGGACAATTTGCCAGACAATATTCCTAAGGCTTGTGATATATCAATGAATAAGATGAAAAAAAAAATAATCACATGGTGACTTTTTATTTAGAATAGCTATCATTTTCTTACTCAATTAAATAATTCTCATTTTATATTTGAGAACACTAAGGCATAAGGATAAAAAAAGAATCAGAGCCAGATCATATGGTAAATGGCAGGGTGTTTCAGACACAGTTTTATTTGACTCTAGAACCTGAGAACTAATTGCTATATCACAAACTGTAGATTTATATGAATCAAACTAGTCATGAGCTATTTAACCTTTCTTTAAAAGTTTCCTCATTCATGAATGGAGAAGGAAAATGTTGCAGAATTATTTTGAAAAAAATCAAATTATATGCAAATTATCTGGCACAAAAGACTGTCCAATGAATTTTAGCCATTATTTTTTTCTCTTTTGATTCTAAGTAATCATCACAGATGGCAAATAGCTTTCCTCTTGAGTGCTAATCTTTATCAGTAGTAGTAGCTGGAAAGACAAGTTGAACCCTCTGTATAGGCAAGAGTGTCCAGATAAAGTATAGACGCTTTCTATGATCAGAGATAGGGGAATATATTTTTCATTCCTCTGATAAATGTTAAGATCAACAACTGCAAATTCAATTACTTATTTTGCCTTGAATTTCCCACTACTAGCTTTGTGACCTTAGGAAAATGAAAGATTTTTATTCACATGTAAAGGGAAACGGAAATAGTAGCAATTTCATAGGGTTATTATGAAATATAAATGAGATTAAAGTCATACAATTACAAGTTGAACCTTCATATTTTATTTCATTATTCCTCAAACTGAGGTAAAAAGAGGCAAGTTGAAAGCAAAATCTGGAAAGCACAATGATAAGAGCTTTGGAAACTGGAAATTTGGAAAGCACAGCAAAGTTTCAAAAAATTGGAAGGGCAGAGAGTGAGTTTTAAATGATTCAAAATCATGAATCACATCTATCAGCTATGCAGTTAAAAGCAAAGGGAAAAACAACATCAACATATACTCAATAGAGTCCCCTTGAAAAGCTTAAATATTTTCAGAGCTCTCCTGGAAATGAAGTGAATTGGAACTAAAAAATAGGGGATATTCGTGAAATATTTTATTTACTACTAAGGTTCCCGCTTGTTTTATTCATTGTAATATCAGGAAAGGGAAGCACTAGAGGTAAAATTAGGGATTTCTGGACCTGGGAACTCTGAGGTTAGTGGATGGCAGAAGAAATGTATGGAAAATAGGGAGACTAAGAGAATATACAGATCTTGCTGCTGCTGCTGCTAAGTCACTTCAGTCGTGTCCGACTCTGTGCAACCCCATAGACGGCAGCCCACCAGGCTCCCTCGTCCCTGAGATGAGAAACCTATATTGAGTGAATATACAGGTCTTGAGAAACCTGTATGCAGGTCAGGAAGCAACAGTTAGAATTGGGCATGGAAAAACAGACTGGTTCCAAATAGGAAAAGGAGTATGTCAGGGCTGTATATTGTCATCCTGCTTATTTAAATTATATCCAGAGTGCACCATGAGAAACGTGGGGCTGGAGGAAGCACAAGCTGGAATCAAGATTGCCGGGAGAAATATCCATAACTTCAAATACGCAGATGACATCACCTTTATGGCAGAAAGCAAAGGAGAACTAAAGAGCCTCTTGATGAAAGTGAAAGAAGAGAGTGAAAAAGTTGGTTTAAATCTCAACATTCAGAAAATTAAAATCATGGCATCCAGTCCCATCCCTTCATGGCAAATAGATAGGGAAACAGTGGAATCAGTGGCTGACTTGATTTTGGGGGGCTTCAACATCACTGCAGATGGTGACTACAGCCATGAAATTAAAAGACATTTTCTCCTCGGAAGGAAAGTTATGACCAACCTAGACAGCATATTAAAAAGCAAAGATATTACTGTGTCAACAAATTTCCATCTAGTCAAGGCTACGGTTTTTCCAGTAGTCATGTATGGATGTGAGAGTTGGACTATAAAGAAAGCTGAGCGCCGAAGAATTGATGCTTTTGATCTGTGGTGTTGGAGAAGACTCTTGAAAGTTCTTGGATTGAAAGGAGATCCAACAAGTCCATCCTAAAGATCAGTCCTGAGTGTTCTTTGCAAGGACTGATGTTGAAGCTAAAACTCCAATACTTTGGCTACCTAATGTGAAGAGCTGACTCATTTGAAAAAACCCTAATGTTGGGAAAGATTAAGGGCAGGAGGAGAAGAGGATGGCAGAGGATGATATGGTTGAATGGCATCACCGACTCAATGGACATGAGTTTGGGTAAACTCCAGGAGATGGTGATGGACAGGGAGGCCTGGTGTACTGTGGTTCATGGGGTCGCAAAGAGTCGGACATGACTGAGCGACTGAGCTTAATTGAATTGAAGTAAATATACACATTCTAAATATTGAGATTTTAAATATTCTTCCCTTTGAGTCTCCAAGATCCTCAGTCAAAACTGTAGTCTTCTAAAAGGAGAATGAATGGTTCTTCTCTAGTGCATGTGATATTAAATAAAAAATTTAAAAAGAAAGAAAGAAAATGAATCTATTGTCAGTGAAAGGCACAGATAACCAATTCTGTGAGAGTTTTCAACAAGATTCTTAGCAATGCATCATGAAACATGGTCCCAAAACCAAAGATCACCATACTTCTGATCAAAGATTTTATCATAAAATATATAGAAAAGCTGTCATAGGGAGGAAAGACAAGTTTATGCAGGAACAAAAATTAAAACTATCATTAATATGATCAAAGAAAAATGATGCAGATGAAATCAAACTGAGAAATTACAAAAGTGATTATTCAAAGGACAGAATTGGTTTTGTATATTAAAAATCTATAGTCAACAACAACAAGAAATTTGGGTAAACTTTAGAATTTGAGGAAATATACTGTAAAATAAAATGATAAAAAATGAAAGGATCAGTGAAGAATTTTAAAGCAAGAAATTATCAAAGGAATAATTCAATAAAATTTTCTAGAATTGAAAAGTGTTATATACAGATTAAAAGGGTTTATATACCACAAAATTTTTTTAATTGATTGTGTTATGTACCTGAGCATATTGCAGCCTATAAATGTGTATGCAAAGTTTTCAGTAATGTTAGTGATGATTTTTTGAAAAGTGAAAAATATGAATTTTATTTCCAGCAAAAGTAATGTTTTATATAAATCACCTACAAGGAGCATTCACAGGACATTAACGGAAACAAAAAAGGCAATATAATTATATCAGGAATTGAAGAGGATGGAAAGTATTCTCTATGTAATAGAGGTAGAAGATAAATATACATTTATATATTCTAGTGTTAATTTCATGTCTAAAGCTAAACACTGAAAAATCAAGAAGCAGCAGTATAAGAATAGGCATAAATTTCTTTAAAATGAAGATAAATACATGTAAGCAGCTAAGGAGTTAAAATTAGTTACACTAGGGAAGAGGAAATGCGGGCAGAATCAGAGGACCCAATATAACTATTCAAATTGAAATTATCTGCACATATGCTTTTAATCAAAGTACAACATACAAAATGAAGTAACAAATGGCTTTCCATAATATTTTACACATATAAAGACTCTCCAAATTATCAGGTCTTGTTATTATTATTGTAATTATTGTTACCATAATCCTCATTGTGGGCCAGTATTCTTAAATACTTCTAAGAGTACGGGCAAATAATCTTAAATAAAAATGACATCAGAAGAAAAATAAATAAGAAATACTGGACACAAATATAAGGAGCAAATAACTATACAAGGATGCAGGGCAATTTCCCTAGAGAAAGCCATGTTTTAATTGAAAATGGAATGATAGGTAAAATTTCTTCAAATGATCGTTGAAAAGGTAAGATAAGGCTATATTACTTACACAGAAGCCAGAGAGAGTATAACCCATTTAAGCAAATTTTTAAAGTACTATGGTTAAATTATAAGATATAAAGTGAGGAAGTATTCATTGAAGAAACAATAGGGAAGAAGAAGACAGAAGCCAGATATTACATAGACTCATAAACCATTACATCAGGAGCTGGGAAGTCATTGAAGCAATATATATGAGGACAGTGAGTTTCTTACAAATACACTAAGAAAGTCTAAAGTAATATGAATAATAAATTAGTAAGTATTGAAACCAATTAGGTTTTTTTTTTCTTCAGAAAATCTATGGTGAGATGACTGACTGTACAGCAATATCAATAAAGAAGGAGATAAAGAAACCACTTCAAGAAATAGGGTTCAAGAGTACATAAATCTCAAATATTTGGCATGCAAGGGCTTTGGGGATGGGGGAAAGAGGGGAGAAGAGAATTTCAGAGTTTCTGGCTTAGACACCAAGGTGGCTTGTAATATTATTCACAGCATGGGAAATGCTATAAAAGGAGCATATTTGGACTGTGGGAGAAGGCAGGGAAAATTAAATTTTGATTTAATTGCACTATGCTTAACAATGCTTCCAGGTAACTCAAATATAAATTGAATTTAGCCAACTAAAAGTCCAGAAAAAGTTGTAATGTGTAACATATATTTGAGAGTCATCAACATATGGCTCATGATCAAAACCAAAATAGTGTAGTACCTTTCCCAGGGGGATTCTGTGGAAGAGGAGAAAGAAAAGGAGGATAGGATACTTCTTGGAGAAGTCTAAGAAAAGGAGGGCAGTGGAAAACTAGGCATGAATAATTTCACAGAAGCCA
The DNA here is from genome assembly GCF_001704415.2 of Capra hircus. Lineage (NCBI taxonomy): Eukaryota > Metazoa > Chordata > Mammalia > Artiodactyla > Bovidae > Capra > Capra hircus. The sequence continues at coordinate 53,602,441 of NC_030809.1, read as the reverse complement.
AAGGAAGTCAGTGATCCAAAGGGCAAGCAGTTTTCACTTAATATTTTAATATTTTAAAAGTAACATTTTTCAAACTCTTATTATTCATTGAACGTATAGATTTTCTTTTGTAGCCTGCAGATATATGAGATGTTTGAGAGGAAAATAATCTATATTTTAGTCACCTCTCTGCTACAGGTAACTAAAACAATAGAGGGTGACTCAATTATTAAATAAATAAATAAATAACTCAGATTAGTACTTTAAAAGATTAATTTTAAATTATAGTTTTTTAAGAACTATTTAGAATGTAGAATCAATTAATTATTAATTAAATGTGTTTAATACAAATAAGGCACGTGCATGCATACTAAGTCATTTCAGTCGTATCTGACTCTTTGTGACCCTATGGGCTGTAGCCAGCTAGGCTCCTGCATCCATGGAGTTTTCTAGAAGAGTACTGGAATGGGTTGCCATGCCCTCCTCCAGGGGATCTTTCCGACCCAGGGATTGAATCCACACCTCTTACATCTCCTACACCAGCAGGCAGTTTCTTTACCACTAGCACTACCTCGGAGGCCCAAATATAGGCACTTAGACTAAAATCTTCCATGTTTTTTTATTAAAATATTCTTCAAATTTTCAAAAATTTTGCAAAAATAATCCCTCAAATGTGAGATAGTTTAACCATCAATTTCCAGGGTGCTTCTGCCTATTATCTGAGTAAGCTTCTCATAATACAATTTCTAAAAATGCATAAAGCATGTTTATAAACTATTTATTTTGCAATTTAAAAAAAGAAATCATTACTTAACCTTAAAAGATCATCAAATGAATAATTAACTACAATTCTTTGTGTTAGCTCCCCAAAATTTATGTATGTGTGTGAATGTAGATTTATGCAATTTTATCATGTATGTAGATTTGTGTTGCCACCATTGCAATTAAAATGTAAAGTTATTCCATTACCATAAAGATTTATCTGTGTTACCCTTCTATAGTCATACCTTCCCTACTCCTCTCAAGTATCTGTACCCAAGCAAGCACTAATTTATTTCCCACCTCTACAATCTTGTCATTTTGAAATGTTCTGTAAATTGAATAGTATAACCTGTGATCTTTTGAGATTATTTTCCCTATTAATTGAATGCCCTAGAGAAGCATTCAAGTTGTTAGGTATATCAATATTTCATTTCTTTTTATTGCCATCTAGTATATTGTACCATGTATATATCACATTTTACCTGTTATCTACTGAGGAAAATTATGGTTGTTGACTACCAAACAAAATTTCTATGAACAACTGAACAACTCTGTAAAGTTTTTCTGTGTGTGGAAATAAGTTTTTATTTTTTTAAGATAAATACCTAAAGAGTGCAATTGCCAGGCTACATGGGAAGAGTATATTTAGTTTAGGTTTTTTGTTTTGTTTTTAAAAAGCCGCCGAACTATTTTTCTTTAGTAATTCATTTACAGTACTTCTTTTATCTCAGCATTTGAAATACTCAACTTCATTGGCTTAACCCCATGGTTTCAGAGTAGAATTTCACTCTTATTCAAATTGTTTTCCCCCCTACCTATAAGGTGTCTCTTATTTTCTATTATTTCTCACTATTCCTCCATTGTTGAAAAATGGCCAATTTAATTCAAGAGATATTTTTAAATGAAGAAATAGTGTTCTGTTCCTATTTGCTTTCGCTTAAGAGTGAACTCTTTCAGTTTAGGAAACTATGCAAGCATGTGAGTTTACAGCATTTTTAACTGGCTCTTTCACCACTTGTGTTCTAAAAATACAGTCCCCAAATCTATGCTAATTTAAAAATACGCAAGCCTTTATCTTCTTGGCATAAGGTAAAAGGCAGTAATCTCATGAGACACTTCTTTTCCATCTCAATGTTTTTTCAAGTGATAAACCAAAACTGTGACTTTTTATCTGGCACTGAATTAACAGTGTGAGTCACAGGAGAGGAAAACTGTAGATGCTTATGACAGGAAGAGATATGAAATGAATGTGCTGATAGAACTTAATGTTATAAGAAATAATGTTACCAGCTTTAAAAAATCAGTTTTTTTTAAAAAATTATCTTTGATATTTTTCCTGATACTCCCACCCATAAGGTGAGGCCCTTACCACTAGCATACAATATACAAATACCAATATGACTTCAAAACAATGATATCATCTTTTTAAGTAAAACTCAGCTAACATGAGTAAGTAACTCTTATCATTTGAAATTCTTAAAATTAGGCAGGGAAGGTTAGCTTATTAAATTCATAAACTGTGTTTTTAGAATCTGATTTCTTGATTCAAAATATTAAAAAATATATTTCGATAATATATATTGAGTGCATATTTTGTGTCTCGCAAAAAAGAACTAAGAGTTTTACAAAAGTTACTGATATAATGATAGCAACAATCATATGATTTATTACAGATGAAAAAAAATCAAAGCAAAAATAAATTACATAACTCCTTATCTGACCAAGGATGATCAACCTGACAAGTGATAACAGCCAGAAACTGAACCCAGATAGGTTTACTCAGGATCTCAACTCTTATGCTTTACGCTCTACAGTCTCTTTAACAAAGATACATGGGCAATTTTTTCATCAGCTTTAATGACTGAACTTGTAAGTAAAATAAACTTTTGTGCAATAATGAGAATATGTAATATGGGAAAAATTGACTTGAATATTTCTTCCCATTGGCAAATTATTAAGTCGTTTATGGCAATATATCATATAATTATTAAAAATTTTTTCACCTTGTAGTCCCACTGTCTTTCTTTGTTTTAAAGTGTTTGTATTGTAAACTATCAGAGCATAAGCAGCTGAAAGGATTCAGGCCACATTGAATAATGATTTTAGTCTTTAAGAGGTCACTAAAACTGAACAGCACTAAATTACATTCCTGAAATCACAGTGTCTGTCAACACAATGCACTTTCACAGCTGGTTTTCTCAATTGGAGTTAGATTTGCATTTTGGAAATCATATTAAAGTGCTGGTAAGGGGTAAATTGGGCTTCTTATTTTGATCAAAAATTTTGGAACGTAGAAGGAATATGTTGTTTTTAAGTATACTTTCAAAAATTGCTTTTAAAATTATAATAATCTCCAAATATATTTACAGACTACAAACAATATAACAAGTTTCAGATAATAAAAGTGTTAATGTTTATTTTCTCAGAATTTCTAATAAAAATAAAAAAGAATGAAGACATTTAAATCTTAATTTAGTAAACCACTAAATAAATACTTGAAGGATTCTTATTTGTTTCTTCCTGTGGGGGAAGAAAAATACCTCCTATGATTCTCCCAGTTTCTGATTATCTCCTATCCAATCCTATACAGAGAGAGCACCTTCCCTGTGGTGAAAGAAATTGAGGACAGCCCTTATAATTATACAATGAAGGCTGCAGGTATTTGGGAAAACTGATTTATTGTCAATAGGAGAATGCCATAAGGATCTTACATTCTTCTGAACTGGGACAACACATTTGGCTTTCTTTGCTATTTAAAGTTAATTTTGTTGTCAATTTTGTTTAGCTGTTAAGTTGTGTTTGACTCTTTTGTGACCCCATGGACTGTAGCCCACCAGGATCCTCTGTCCATGGTATTCTCCAGGCAAGAATAGGAATAGGTTGGCATTTCCTTCTCCAGGAGAACTTCCTGACCCAATGATCAAACTAGAGTCTCCTGCATTTTAGGCAGATTTTTCACCACTGAGGCCCCTGGAATCCCATATTATTTTAGTTGTTTGTTTATTTTTTGTTTGTTTGCTTCAATTCTATTTCATTAGGGTTGAATGAGAAGATTAGCAACTCCAAAAACATATTTAGAACTATACCATGGTAGTGTGCTACAGTTCACAAAGAGAAAACTGCCAGAAACATTTCAGGACCAGATGACAGAAATTTAAGGTGCAACAATTGACATTACTTAAAGAATATCCAGTTCACTAAAAGTATTGTCTAGTGCCTGATCTTTGTGACTCGGTGGTAAAGAAGCTGCCTGCAATGCAGGAGACGTGGGTTCAATCTCTGGGTCTTTGAAAATCCCCTGGAGAAGGAAATAGCAATCTACTCCAGTATTCTTGCCTGGGAAATCCCATGGACAAAGGGGCCTGGTAGGATATAGTCCATGGAGTCTCAAAAGAGTTGGACATGACTTAGCAAATAAAACAGTATCATTTTCTCCATTAGATTTCCTGTTGGCTAAAGCACTTTCTTTGAAAAGAAAGATAACTATAAGAATAGTAATATCACTCAGGTAAAGTATATCTTAACGGTATGATGTAAAGAAAAACCTGAAATGATGATCAAGAGGACAGAATCAGGTTGGACTGTACAGATCCTGGATGATACACAAACATACACATGTTATGCTGGAGAATGAATTAGTGGGATGTTCATCTTTTGTCGTTGGCCTGAGATCTATCTTAGAGACTAAAATTCCTTCATGATACATGGATTGTTTTGATGATAATAATATATCTCCATGGAGACAACTATTAGTTTCAGAATTGGCCAAGAAAGATATCTGTTTATATATTATTTTCTGGAAGGTAACACTTTGTCTGACTAACCACTGAGTTATGGAGAGTGTTGCTTTGATTGGGTAACCTATTTCAGTTTCAAAAAGGCTATATATTGAGGTTTAAAACTGGTAAGTACAATTCCCAATGGATGTTTACCTGACAGTGATAGGAAATTAGTTCATTTGGACATATGTCTAACTTGATTATTTTAAGGATCAGTAAGGAAATGAAATTTACATTGAAACCACCAATTTGAAAATACAGAATGAAATTATTTTTAGTAAATTTAAATAGGCTTATTATGATTACACCCAAAATTTTCTATCAGTATATTTGGAAAACAATCATGTTGACATTAAGATTTAAGAAAATTAAGTTAATCAATTCTTCATAAGTGATTAGAATTCTATCTGGCATACAAAAATGCTTAATAAATATCAGTTATTATTTCTACATTTTTCTATACATTAAGGAGTTGGGTTAAACTTAATAGCTCATGGTAAAAAGTACAAAGAAAAAATCTTTGGCACTATATTCAAGAGAAAAACAATATTATGGATGATGAAACATCCTTGTAATGATTATGCATTCTTTCATGTTTTAATTTCATTTAACACTAAGCAGGTATTATTAGAAAGTTTTCTTTGGGATGGCAAACATCAAAAATGAAGGGAAATCCCTGGTGTTCTACTGCCTCTCAGGTTCAATCCCTGGTCAGAAAATGAAGATTCCACAGGTCTCTCAGCACAGCAAAAAGAAAAAAAAAAGTTAAATAAAATAAAAAAGAAGTGATTTATGCTTGGGAGAATGTTATTTTAAAATTTCCAATTAAGACAAATGTTAGATTAATTTAAACAGTTTTTATAGAAGTACTACAATCCTTTGGATTTCCCAGGCGGCACTAGTGATAAAGAACCCACCTGCCAATGAAGGAGACGTAAGAAATGTAGGCTCAATCCCTGGGTTTGGAAGATCCCCTGCAGGAGGGCATGGCAACCAACTTCAATATTCTTGCCTGGAGAATCCCATAGACAGAGGAGCCTGGTGGGCTACACTCCATGAGGTCACAAAGACTGGGACACGACTAAAACAACTTAGCAGCAGCAGCTGCAGCAACTAAGATCCTTTAGTTGAAAACCCCTAGAGAAAAACAGTAATGGAAAGTTTTCTTTTGAAAATGAGATAAAGTGATGAAAATTACTGTTCCAGAAATTGGTAAATCTGAAAATAAAGTTGTATTCCACTAGAAAATAAGCATTAGGTGGCGAAAAGTCTTTAAATGGTATTTATATCTATATCTGGTCCTTACATTAATTAAGACTGTTGAGTAGCTTCCTCACTGTCACTAAAAGATAAGGAATTATAGTAATATATTCACCATATTTATTTTGTTTTGTTTTGTTTTTCTCTCAACCTTTACAAACATGGGCCATATTAAATGTGAAACTTTAAGCTGTTATTTGGTATGGAAATTGCAGATCTGTCCTTACTTAACATTCTTGAAATAAACATTTTAGCAAGTGTTAGAGTTTATACAACAATCTCACTTATTTAACAACAAATCATTTTTTTAAGTTTATGCTTATGTCCAGGGAAATATAGCTAGTCACTAAAGGACATTGAATATTGGAGGCTTGCTGGATCTTATCTTAGTGGTATGAGAATATTGCTAGTTGGAAAATAAGAAAACTTCAACCATAACAGTGAATAAAGAAAAATAGAATAGCCGATTGTTATGGGAATCAAGATACAAAATAATACAACATGTTATGAAACAGAATGAGAGATAATAAGCAGAGAGAGAGGAAAAACTGTCTTACAAATGCCTGTCCTACTCAAGCTAAATATTCAAGCAAGTACATTGAAATGGATGATTGCTTAACAAAACAGAAAGGAGAATCAAAAATGAAGAAGGCTATTAAAAGCGTACACTTTCATAATTGGGAACATGTAGGCTGGTTTGTTATAAGAAAATGTACTTTCCTTTTTCTCTGTAGTTTCCCTTACCTCCTGTCAAGACAGTCATTACTGCCTGGCATTTTCTCTACGAGTTTGTGGATGCATACTTGTGTGTTCATGTTACTCCCCAATCTTTCACAATTATTAGTCTCAGCTTCCCTGGTGACTCAGATGATAAAGAATCTGCGTGCAATTCAGGAGACACAGGTTCAGTCCCTGTTTTGGGATGATCCTGTGGAGAAGGGAATGGCTACTCACATCAGTATTCTTGCCTGGAAAACTCCACGGACAGAGGAACATGGTGGGCGACAGTCCATGGGGTTGTACAGAGTCAGACACGACTGAGCGACTAATGCTTTCATATGATTCCAAATCCCAGCAAATCTTGTGACAGTGTTAGATTTTCATTTTAAAAGCTAAAAGGATAGCTCACTTCAGTCTTTGACATGAGCTGTTATTAGGATTTAACACATTTTCCCCTTAGTACTTTGAGGCAAGAAAGATCATGACTTGTCTTTTTTATGTTTAGGTTTGACAATCATAAGTATAAGGAACATCTGAGAGAAAAAAAAAAAAAAAAAGCACAAACAATCCTAAGACTTTTTTGGATTTCCAAAACTGCATTGATATCTCTGGTTTCTAGGCACGAGAGCTATCACATATTTATTTATGCACTGTTTGACTCAACAGTGGTTAAAAAAGTGGCAATGTATTTGCAAGTGGTCATTAAAGACCATCCATTTACAGGAGGACAAAAATATTCTAGAAAAGTATATTTAGATAACACTTGCATATTTCTGTATTTCTCAAGGTAACAGTGGACTTTATACTAAAGAAATGGAGTCTAGCAAGAATAGAAAATAGAAAGAGAATCCTTAAGCATTTTCTTGAATAGAGGTCAAAAATAAATAGTAGCATCTTTTCCAGAGTTGTTTTGTAAAAATAATTTTTATTTAACTTTAAAACATATGTGACTTCTTTGTGCAGTATGTACAAAGATCTAACTATAACAAAATGTAAGACTCAGTCAAACATAAATATTTTAAAATGGTAGTTGTATACTTTCATTGTAATTAACTAATATACCCAATCAAATTTAAAACTTACTATTTTCTTGAACATATTAATTTGTGATTACTGCCACTCTATTATTTAATGACACATGTAAAATACCTAATAATTTAAATAATAAACATATTTAGTGTATTCATGAATGCCAAGTATTATTCCAGTCACTCAAAAACATACATATATTGTGAGAAGTGATATAAAAGTATGCACAGGCATATATGTTTATATTCATTTGTATAACAAACAGCATCACATCAACATTTAAAACTATAAATATTTAAAACTAGAACTCTTGAAAAGATTAAGTTAAAATCTTATATGTGACTGTGAAAATCTCTCTGCTGCTGCTGCTGCTAAGTTGCTTCAGTCGTGTCCTACTCTCTGCGACCCCATACACGGCAGCAGACCCGGCTCCCCCGTCCCTGGGATTCTCCAGGCAAGAACGCTGGAGTGGGTTGCCATTTCCTTCTCCAATGCATGAAAGTGAAAAGTGAAAGTGAAGTCGCTCAGTCGTGTCCGACTCTTCACAACCCCATGGACTGCAGTCTACCAGGCTCCTCCATCCATGGGATTTTCCAGGCAAGAGTACTGGAGTGAGTTGCCATTTCCTTCTCCAGGAGAGCTTCCCAACCCAGGGATTGAACCCAGGTCTCCTGTGTTGTAGGCAGATGCTTTACCATCTGAGCCACCAGACTGTATAGTTCATGGAATTAGGCCTGAATACTGGAGTGGGTAGCCTTTCCCTTCTCCAGGGGATCTTCCCAACTCAGAGATCAAACCTAGATCTCCTGCATTGCAGGTGGATTTTTTACCAGCTGAGCCACCAGGAAAACCCAAAACTTTATATAGATAAAGAGTATTATTCCAAAAAATTTTTAAATCTCTCTCTCTCTCTCTCTCTCTCTCTCTCTCTCTCTATGAAATGAAAATTACTTTCATTTTCTCAAACATATTCTGAAAGTTACTATATCAGTTCAATTCAGTTCAGTTCAGTCACTCAGCCGTGTCCGACTCTTTGAGACCCCATGAACTGCAAAACGCCAGGTTCCCTGTCCATCACCAACTCCCAGAGTTCACTCAAACTCATGTCCATCGAGTCGGTGATGCCATCCAGCTATCTCATCCTCTGTCATAGCATATTGGGCACCAACCGAACTGGGGAGTTCCTCTTTCAGTATCCTATCATTTTGCCTTTTCATGCTGTTCATGTGGTTCTCAAGGCAAGAATACTGAAGTGGTTTGCATTCCTTTCTCCAGTGGACCACATTCTGTCAGACCTCTCCACCACGACCCGCCCATCTTGGGTGGCCCCACACAGCATGGCTTAGTTTTATTACATATATGCATATATATATATATATATATATAATATCCCTTTTGGTAATACAAATTATTTAGCATTTTGGGTAGGTATATCTTTTATGATTTAAATGAAATAAGCATGTAAGCAAAAGTAACTAAACTGTCACATTACTTTTGTGTTTTCATGTTTGTCAAGATTATGTTAAAATACAATGTGAAATACAAGTTTGTGACATAAAATGTAAAACTCCAGAGTTGCTCCAGAGTCAGAGAAGGATATTAACTGTTTTAAAGATATCTATTTTTATTGAATATTAAAATACTTCCCAGCTAGATCTGAATTAAGAAGTCATTCTTTCAGACAAAATGGCACAAAATACAGTCTGATTTCAAAGGAATGTGTACATAGGTGCACATGTGTGTGAGTGTTGCATGGGAGTTAGGGGTTGTACAGAGTTAGGGAAGGATTAATGAAGGCAGAGAAATTTCAGAGACACAAAGCAGAATACTACACAGTTACACACAGAAGGAGAAAAACACATTTCTGGTTGGTCAATAAGGAGAAGCAATAGTAATTTTTAGAATATATTTGAGGAAGCAGCTTTCATTAGCAATGCATTAGATAAAGATACTTCAATAAAATGGGTCTTGATCAGTGGAGGATTTTCTGTGGTGACTGCCCTCATAGAAGAGGCTCATCAGAAAGTAAGATTGCAAGAAAGAAAAACTAGAGAAATAACTATGAAAGCAACCATGAAAATGAAATATCAATACACGGAATTACTGGAAATAATTGCCAATATAACTATGCTTTAAAATGTGCTATACTCATGTCTGTAATTGAATATCATTTTTACTCCATAGTATTGTTTACTAAGCAATATGTAATCATGTATATTTCCACCATAGAGTCCTTTTTTACATTAAGAATATCTCTCCACACAAGCAGTATTACAGACATACACCTGCATCAAGCGTTCCTTGCTCACTAAGGTCTAGGTTTATGTCTTGGATTGGACTTTCTGTTACACTATTACTGGTCTCCAGTTATGTTTCTTGCTCAAAATATCACTTAAATTGTTATTGTCATGGCTCATGGCTCCTCTGATAACTCAGGGTCCTAATTTTATGTCTCCCTTACCCATCTCTCTTAGGACTACTATAAAATCTTACATGCATTTTCCACTATGGTCTCCTGTAATTTACTTTCCATAGAGCAACCAAGAGTACTCTCTAAAACATAAAACATAATGTACTGACACATTTCAAATGCATCTCAAACTCTTTACTCTGAAAGCAAGATAATAGTATTCATATTCTAGTACTCCCATTTTATTCTTTCTGGAGGTATTTCTCTGCTTTTCCCCAGTAGCATATTGGACACCTGCCCACCGAGGGGCTCATCCTCCAGTGTCATATGTGTTTGTCTTTTCATACTTTTCATAGGGTTCTTGAGGCAAGAATAAGTATTGAAGTGGTGTGTCAGTCCCTTCCAGCCATGAAATGAAAAGAAACTTGTTCCTTGGAAGAAAAGCTATGACAAACCTAGACAGCATATTAAAAAGCAGAGACATTACTTTGGCAACAAAGATCTGTATAGTCAAAGCTATGATGTTTCCAGTAGTCATGTAAGGATGTGAGAGCTGGATCATAAAGAAGGTTGAGCACTGAAGAATTGTGGGATTAGAGAAGACTCTTGAGAGTCCCTTGGACAGTAACAAGATCAAACCAATCTATCCTAAAGGAATTTACTTCTGAATATTCACTGGAAGGGCAAATCCTGAAGTTGAAGATCCAATATTTGACCATCTGATGTGAAGAACTGACTCAATGGAAAAAACTCTGATGCTGGGAAAGATTGAAGGTAGGAGAAGGGGACAACAAAGGATGAGATGGTTGGATGGCACCACCAACTCAATGGACACGAGTCTGAGCAAACTCTGGGAATTGGTGATGGACAGGGAAGCTGGGCATGCTGCAGTCCATGGGGCTGCAAAGAGACTGAGCAAGTGAACAACAAAATGTAGTAATGTCTTGGTAGATTGTAAAGACCAAATTTGTAAATCTAAAAAATGTAAATATAATGCTCAGTGCTTCAAAACTATACATTTATATCTGAAAAGATTATAAAGATCAAATGTATAAAGCAATTTAATTTTTTTATCTTTTTAATTTTTATTTTTACTTTATTTTACTTTACAAAACTGTATTGGTTTTGGCATACATTGACATGAATCTGCCACGGGTGTACATGAGCTCCCAAACACAAACCCCCCTCCCACCCCACATCATCCCTCTGGATCATCCCCGTGCAATTTTAAATTAAATGTTTTATAACGTTATTATACTAAGGATTATACTGTCCTGATTGGAAGTAAAACCATAATTGTGTCAACAGAATCTATTGAAATATTCTGGTCTTATAACTAGATCATAAACAAATAATACTGCTAGGTTGGTGACATATGTATTGAGTCCCTAAAATAGTGTTTTTTCGAATAATTTTTGGAAGGAAATAGTATCTAAACCTTTCAGAATTTGAGAACTTCAGATTGCAGATTTTGGTTATAATTCAGTTAGCAAAATAATATTTTGCAGTATGATGAAGAATTTTTCCTCAAATACCACTCATTAAATGTGATTCATATAGGAAGTTAACAATTAGACAAGGTACCAACGTGCTAAGAAGTCATTAGACTACCAAATCATCTATCCCAGGTTTTTTTCAGACTTCACATATATGGTGTCAATATATGATAGTTGTCTTTTTGACTTACTTAAGTCTGTATGACAGTCTCTAGGTCCACCCATGTTTCCACAAATGACCCAGTTTCACTCCTTTTCTATGGTGTAGTAATATTCCATTCCATCACATCTTCTTTATTCATTCCTCTGTTGATGTACATTTAGATTCTTCCATGTCCTGGCCATTGTAAATAATGCTGCAACGAACATTGGGGTGCATGTTTTTTTTTTTTTTAATTATGGTTTTCTGTGCATATATGCCAATTACTAGATTGTTGGGTCACACAGTAGTTCTATTTTTAGTTTTTAAAGAAAACTTCATACTGTTCTCCATAGTGGCTATATCATGGACAATCTTATTTACAAAGCAGAAATAGAGACAAAGATGTAGACAACAAATGTATGGCTATCAAGGGAGATTGGGACTGACATATATATAGTATTTATATAGTAGATACTAATAAGAACCTACTGTGTAGCACAGGGAACTCTACTCAATACTCTATGGTGATCTAAATGGAAAGGAAATCCAAAAAAGAGGGAATCATGTATATGTATAGCTAATTCACTTTGCTGTACAGTAGAAACGAACACAACATTGTAAAGCAACTATACTTTGAAAAAAGAAAACAGATACAGCCTATGAGAACAGGCTCCAGGTGGTCAAAGCAAAGTGAAGTAGAAATGTAAAGTAACATAACTTCCTTTTTTATATACTTACAAGGACCAGTGCTAAGTCTTTGTGATAAAAATATAAAAATAAAAATCATGTTTAGTGCTTATAACAGCCCCATATGATAGGTGATAATATGAGTATTAAAGAATAGAAAAGTGGAGCATTGATATACCTGGCCAAAGGTCATGTATTGGATAAGAAACAGTATCATAATTCAATTTTGCTTTATTTGTTTGTAGTTTGATGCTTGATTAACAGAAATATATTTACATCAGCATTTAGCATTCATGACACAATCTCGTTTAAAAAATTCAGTCTATTAAAACTAAGTTGACCTATACTTACACACATACTTACTCTGTCCTGTGTTAGATTCCTTGAATTAGAATTCACAGTTTTCTTAGCATGGTTTATTATAATAGAGTTCCAAATCCAAGCTAAATCAAACGCATAAAATGTGTTCCCTTAATATTATCTGTAAATTCAGGAATCAATGAGAGCATAGAGTTTATCTGAAACTCAATCTATCAAGAACCAGAAACACTTCCAGAGTTAAGGAATTGAGTTTTCCATTCTTGTAAAGAGATCTGGGCAGCAAAACACAACATTCGGTCTAGTCCACTCATTACACTAACTGGACCAGCATATTCATGCAAGTTTTAGAAGCATCATTTCCAAGATTCTGGAGGATATTCCCGCCCCCCCCCAAGGGAAAGGTAGAAGAAAGTGTAATTAACCCTTTCCAGTGAAAGCGATCTCTGTCTCTTTTTCTGTTAATTGTGATGTTTAAGTGCCGTCATCTCTGCTCTTCTCTATTTGATTTTAAAAATTACTTCATTCCCATTGAGCTTCCTTGGTGGATCAGTGGAAAAGAATCTGTCTGCCAATACAGGAGACGTGGGTTAGATCCCTGGATAAGGAAGGTCCCCTAGAGAAGAAAATGGCAATCCATTCCAGTATTCTTGCCTAGAAAATTCTATGGACAGAGGAGACTGGTGGCTACAGTTGATGGGGTAGCACAGTTGGACACAACTTAGGGACTAAATAACAACAATTATTTCCATTGTGTTGAGCACTCAGAGTGCTGGTGGTGTCTCAGATGATAAAGAACCTGCCTGCAGTGTGGGAGACCCAGATTCTATCCCTGGGTCAGTAAGATCCACTGGAGAAGGGAATGACAAGCCCCTCCAGTATTCTTGCCTCTAGAATTCCATGGACAGAATGGCCTGGCAGGCACAGACTATGGGGGTCTCAAAGAATCAGACATGATTGAGCAACTCACACACTCAGCACTGTAACAGCATCTGATATATTTAGTTTTGGACTGTGGAGGAGTAACTTTCACTGAACTTCTTAGGAATGTGAATACCTCCCACAGTGCATTTCTTTATACCTTTAGGAAATGGTCTATTCTCTGGAATCTCTTACAAAACCTAAACTTCTCATAGATTTTCTGCCTCGTGAAGTATATTCACTCTAGAATCCCCAATTTCTGAACCTTTTAATCTTCTCTTTTATGGCACTCTGCCATAACCACCTCATTCAGTGTATGTCTTCATTTCTGCTTTCTTCTTCCTAGAAACATGTTTATTGGGTCTTTGCCAGACAGTCAATATTTTATGGATTCCAGGAAAGTTCTCACAAATCAATATACCCTCCCTTATCCAGTGTTTCTTTCTAGCCCTTCCTGACACATCTTCCTCACAGTTTCGTCCCACCTGTATTCTGCTAATATATGCCAATGCACTTTGACTAGCTCTGTAGTTGCTCTAGGGTGTAGTCTCCGTTGTTCTTTCTTCCAGGCTCAGCCATGTTCCATGCCAGTTTATTTTCTGGATGTATAAATGAATAAACAAACCTTTGTAATAGTGTATTTTGGAGCAAAATATATGTTTTCTAGCTAGGGAAAAAATTCACATTAAAAAATTCTCAATGCAAACTTTGTGTGTATGTGTGTGTGTGTTCTTTTCCTAATTTTCCAGAAATGTGTGTAAAAACCCTCATGTAAAGCATGCTTACTTTTTAACATATTTAATCTGGCATTCAGTCCAGCTTTGTACATTCCACTTCAGGAAATGGTGAGAACCCAATCCAGAATCAAGTCCCCAAGCACCAGCCAAGGGGCACCTCACAAGCAGTCCTTTCTAATAATTACAGTCCTGAATCTGCTACATGAAGCATATTCTGCACAATAATCTTTTAAAATTGGCATTGGTAATTGATCTAATTGTAGTTTAATGTGTGATGTTATTTGTGATTGTAACCTGAAGTCTGTTTAACTCAAAATCTTTACTGTAAGCTGTAGTGTGATTAAAAGAATCAACTGAGAAAAAAAGATAAACAATAGCATATTTCTGCTGTATTTAGATAATTGGTTAATGTTGATTGCTTGTCATCTGACCTCAGGTTTACAGAAACTAAACTTTTTTTTTTTTTTTCTGATCCTTACTTTTAAATTGCTAAACATGAACAATCTGCCTGTGGCATGAACACTGCATTACTAATATCATGTGCCATAGAGGTCTGCACAGCAGTTGAAAGATGCTCTTATCTGATGGTGCTCAACAGTGCAGGTGTGTGTGGGGACAGTGCATATCTCATTGCAAGAGATCTTCATTTTCTCATACAGTTGAAAATCTCTTTTTCATCATTCATGTGCATGTCTCTGAAGCAAAAAAAAAAAAAAAACAAAATAGTTCTCCTTTTCTTGAGATGAATAAAGCATTACTACCATATGCATCAGTAATAGCAGCTTAACATTTATAATAATTACACAGAAATCAATACCTCTGCTGCTCAGGCTATGTCTCAACAGAGCAGGCAGAGAGATTTATTTAAAAGATGTTAACGATCAGCTGAGTCAAAGAAAAGGACACCACCACTTCAGTTTGATTGCAAGAGATATGATCACTTAGGTGGTATTATTAGCATAATCATTATTTTATTTTAGGCCATGTACTTTGGCAGATCATATTGTATGGCATGTGAATATCTGAGAGTGTAGGTATAGAAAATCTCAGTGGGATTCTTAAATTTTTATAATTTTTCTTCAAGTGCTATTTTAATTGTTCTTTGTGTTTTTCATGCATTTTAATGTAAACATTAAAAATAAGCAGCTTAAAGCTAGGTGTATAACTTTTGAGTAATATTAATACACTCTTCCATAACTACATATGAGGGATTCTCTAAAACAAGTTATAGTCATCTCTATTTAATTTCTAAAATATTATTCTAAATGGCTATTTAGTGCCCTGGCCTCTGGTTGGTGAATTCTTTCTTGTGTTCCTTATCAAATCAAGATATACTTTGCTCAAGTATGATAATTGAATTGTCCAGGAAAGCCAATGGTTTAAATAGAATTATATGGAAATAACCAAGCTTATTCAACAATGATGTATAGTCAGAAAAACTTTATGTCAGTTGAAGTCTTTTAAAACATAGAGAATAATAAATTATGAAGTCTGTACAGGACTTCTATTTAGAAGGAAAAGTAAATTAAAATAATGAAAATTATAGTTTGAAAATGTTATCTTTTGTGAAACTTGAAAACCATGCATAATGAGGATATTTTATGGTCTCTTTAATCATATTTTAAAATTGGCAGACTAATTTGGATTAAAATTAAGAAAATCTTCCCTTTCAGGCATTCAATCAAATGGAAATCTGACTCCTACATAATCAAACCCATTTTAATCTTAATGAGTAACTAAAAAAAATATTTACCGTATCAAGAAAAATGCAACTCAGGTCAAAGGAATGGCCTTATTCTTTCTCAGATATTGAACTTATAAAAATTTGATGCCTCAATTTCCTTACATACACATACACACACATACACAAAATAATTCATTGAAGTAAAACAATTATACCTCATTAAAGCCCTTTTTTAGTCAGTTACAGTTTCCAACATTTTTTATCAGTCTTTGTAATATTCAAAAAAGGCCTTTATGGTCATTATTTCATTTGATCATCATCACTGTAAGGGAGACTAGGAAGACATTATTATGCATATTTTAGAGACAAGAAAACTAAAGTTTTAAAAGGCCAAAGGAAATTTTTATAGGCTAAGAATCGCATTCACTGATGGTAGGCAAGTAAATGGAAGCACAAAGAAAGATAGTTGAGCTTTATTGTCTTGAAGATAAGAGTGATTTCCTTAAAGCTGGTAGTGTATGTGTCCATGTGTGTATATGTGCATGTAAAACAAATTCAGTTAATAGAAGTAGAGACAGTGTAGACTTCAGATTTTTTTAAATTTAAAATCCTATCCTGATTTTTGATATCTTTTCATTTAAAAATTACTTTAGGCTCACTAACATTTTATTTTGTTTGACAAAATATTTCTTATATTTTATAGAACATATAAGCCATGCATGTTTTACCATTTAGCTGAAGGATTTGGGTGACTTAATATGGTTTTTTAATGTTTAAGGCATGGTATTAACCTGCTAGGGCTGTCATAACAAAATACCACTGGGTAGTTTAAGGGACAAATATGTATTTCTTACAGTTATGGAGGCTGGAAGCGCAACATACATGTGACTGCAAGTTTGGTTTCTCCTGGAGACTCTTTCCTAGGCTACTGGAGGCTTATTGCTGCCTCTTCACCTGGTCTTTCCTCTTTGTGTGCATGTGCCTGCTATCTCATGTTCTTCTAATGAGGACATCTGTCAGATTGCATTAGGGCCCCACCTTTAAGAGTTCATTCAATTTTAACTACCTTTTTAAAGGCTATATAACCTAGAATAGTGACATCATAAACTACTAGGAATTAAGACTTCAGTATATTAATTCTTTTTTTGAGGATGGGAACAATTCAGTTCATAACGGTGCTGAATCTAAAAAATGGTTTCACACCTAACATGTAAGTTTCAAAATTAAAAGAGATTAAATATAGGTCATGATTTATTTACTTTTCTAGGAAAAAATATTTAAGTAAAAAAGGACAGTAAGCTTAGATGTTAGTGATATATTATATTAGTGTTTATAATTTTAAAAGATTATTGATTAATAAGTATGTTAAACCATTATTTCTCATTTCAGTAAATATTAATTCATGTAGTCATATTAGTGGTGCACATCATAGAGTCATGCAATGATTATTTTACAGTTAGTTTCCCTGGAAAATTATTTTAAAAGTTCTCTACACAAAATCCTAATTGCCCTCCACCCTCCCCCTATGTATCTTGCTGACTAGTCAATTGTCCTAAATGGACACCAATCTACTTTCTTTGCACTTTGTTCTCTCTGAACCCTTCATATGATCATGATCTCAATTTCTTCCTTGTAATCACCATAAAATTTGTCCCTGCCCTTTGGTTCTCATATAACAAAAAACACAGTCCTTTTAAAAAGGTTCTGTGTCTCATTGTCTTTCAGCTTTTCAGGGAGATTGTACAGATTTATTCAATTTTGGCCTGTACCTTCAAAGCATAATTCTTGACTACCCCTTCCTGTTAACACTGAAACATATTCAATTTCTCCTATATTAAATTGTGCCAAAAACAACAACAAAGTAACCAACAAATCTAAATTTTGAAGTAAAGTATTATTATCTTTGTACAAGGTTCAAAGTTTACAACTCTATACAAGACTCTATCTCAAAAAGTCATGTGGCAGATTGCCACTCCAGTGTCAGAAACACTTGAGAATGCTAACACTAATGCCAAATTTCTGATGCAATGATAAAACTTCATAATCTCCAAGCTCTAGGGTTCCAGAACTGCAAAAGGTTTGCTACAGAGAAAGGAAATGGTTTCCTCAGTGCTTCCTCAAAGCATCCTCAGTGCTTTGTCAGGGGGAATCCAAATAGCAGAATACTGATGGGTGAAATTCAAAGATGGGCTATACCCAAGTCTCAAAATGCCTGCATTAAATAATTTTGATATTAGGAAATGTCATGTTCCTAACAATAAGACTTCACCCTAGGCCCTGTGGTGCAGGATGGAGAATAGATGCCACTGTAAGCGCCCTCTTTCTGTACTGTTGTTTATAGACCTCTCCATCACCTACAATTCTCCTCCTTCTCTATGTAATATTATCAACCACATCAAGGAATCACTTCAGAAAACAAAACATTTTATGTTACAGTATATTTCTAATTGACTTTTTGAAACATATAGTCCAAAAGTATACTCATGTTTCCCATATGTTCATAAGTAAAAGGCTCGGTATTCTGATAATACCTGTTTACCAATCCCTCATCAGGTACTATTTACTTCAAAGCATAAATCATTTAAAAACACTTTTATAACATGAACATGTAAATGTCTGCCTATGAGTCACAATAATAAAGAATATTCTGTCAATGCTAGTAAACAAAATTCACTCAATTTAATCCAGATTTGCAAGAGAGGAAACTGATTTTTTTTTTCATTTTCACAATAATATTTGATGAGTATCAATATTTGTTCAAGCTTCCGTGCATGACCATTCAACATTTAGACTCTATTGAAAGCAAAACTTTTAAAAATGAAATCAATCCAACAGATATTTTCTTTCAAGTTATTCTTAAATGTCTTATCCTGAAGAGTTACTTCCCTTCTTAGGTAAAAAGTGAACTCTATAGGAGAAAACATCAATGGACAGTCAATTACATTATTTAGTTTTACTTATACATAACAAGCATTTCCATGAGACACACAGGTGACATTTATTTGTCCTCACAGATGGGATTGTTAGTTTGAATCATGTACCTCTTCTCATTTTATTTTTTTTCTTTTCATGATGCTATAAGGCAGCCTCTTTGTTATTCTCATGAAGCTTTGCTTGAACATGATAAAAAAATGCAAATATTTGTGAGGTTAGAGCTATTGATGGCTTGCCCTTTATCTAACATTTCAAAGAATACTTTTCAGCGAGTAAGACATTCTGAGACAATTATATATTCAAAAATCATTTTAAGCATAAGGTTTTTGTTGTGATCTGATCTGTTTTGTGCAATGGTATTTTGATATTTAGTACAGTGGTTGAGGGCATAGACTCCTAAATAAGCTAGACTCAACCACAAATTAGTTAATAGAAGTAGGGTGCTTAGAATAGTTTTTGTACATTAAGAGCAGTAGACAAGAATTAATCAATTGTTAGTATTGTTCGAGGCAGAAAACAATCCAACTTGAAGTTATGTATCTGTGTATGTGTTTGAATATAGATACATGTCATGGGTTGCTAAGGCATTAACTAAAGTTTTCTTAGTAGTCTTACTATTTTCTTCATTTAGTAGCCAGTATTTTCATGTAAGACTGTTTGTTTGCCGATAG
This sequence comes from Capra hircus, assembly GCF_001704415.2. Classification (NCBI taxonomy): domain Eukaryota; kingdom Metazoa; phylum Chordata; class Mammalia; order Artiodactyla; family Bovidae; genus Capra; species Capra hircus. The sequence continues at coordinate 53,582,912 of NC_030809.1, read as the reverse complement.
GTTCTACAAAATTTTATTAATATTATGAGTTTTATGTTCAAGTAAGAGGATAAAGATGTATTTTTTTAAATGTGAGGAAATAAACCACTCTTTTATTTCTATAAATTGTGCTTTCATCCATTTACACATCACTAAGGTAAAGGTAAAATTGAACATCCTCAGCAGTATTCCACTGTAAAATGGTAAAAGCATTTACCTACCCCAACTGGGCCTGACATGTCTATCTAGAAGGTCTCAGTAAATTGCAGTGTAGGTGGCTAAGTTTTCCATGGTGTCTGTCCCTATTTCTTTAACACATTATTCCAAACAGTTCCTTTATTGAACTTTCTTCAATTACCCAAATTTGAAATTGTTATCCATGTTCTGCCTGAACCCTGAACACAATGATGACTTTTTTTAATAAAGAGTAGCCCTAGGAAATGCCTCCTTGTGGTTCTGGGAATAGGTTGGCCACATATTTGAAAATGTGTTAGTCATTCAGTTGTATCTGACTCTTTTGTTACCGTAGCTGGCCAGGCTTCTCATTCCATTGGATTCTCCAGGCAAGAATACTGGAGTGGGTTGCCATTTCCTTCTCCAGGAGATCTTCCTGACCTAGGGATAGAACCAAGGTCTCCTGCATTGCAGGTGGATTCTTAACTCTCTGAGCCACCAGGATTATTAAAATAATCTCATTTTCTAAAGAAAAAGAGACATAGGAAATTTGTGGCCTCTGGTGATATCATAATTACACAATTTACTAACATTTCTGAGATGAGAAGCATTGCTGGTGGAAAGAGAGACAAAGGGATAATCAGATATCTGATTTAAGAAGATAACAAGAGTGCTAAATGCAAATAGAAACCTCTTCTCACCAAACCTTCTTTTCAGTTCCCTATCTGGACTGGCCTACTACTCTTGAAGTATGTGTATATTAACACATATAAATACAAATATATATACATATATATGGGCTTCCCAGATGGAACTAGTGGTAAAGAACTCAATAGCTAATGCAGGAAACTTAAGAGACTGGGGTTTGATCCCTGGGTTGGGAGGATCCCCTTGAGGAGGGCATGGCAACTCACTCCAGTATTCTTGCCTGGAGAATCAGACAGATACAGCAGCCTGTTGGGCTACAGTCCAAGGGGTCATAAACAGTTGGACACAACTTAAGCAACTTAGCATGCACGCACACATAAAGGCATGTATTCCAAATTAACAAATACATTTGCTGTGTGCTTGTTGAAAATGTAAACAAAATATAAATGAAAGTCTGTGTTCTTTCTAATTTCCTTTCTTACTTTCAATTCAACATTTAAAAACATCATTTTGGAGAAAAAATTTAAAAAAGGAATTCATTTAGTCAAAATAATAGCAGCATTTGCATGAATTATAATATGTCATGAAATAGAGGAAATCAGATTAATGAGGTTTTGTTCTAACTACATCTTCTTTTATGTGATTTGTATTTCATGAACCTCATAAATGCATATAAATCACAAGGGAACATTATGAGAGCTTTTATTTTTGACTTGTAATCAGAATTACTAAGTAAAGACTACATAGTTATATTCAATATTCATTGAATTATGAAGTAAGGCTGTTTCTAAAATCTTAGAGACACATGAAAAAATGTTCAACATCATTAGCCATTAGGGGAATGCAAATTAAAACCACAGTGAGTTATTACTACATTTATATTAGAGTGACTAAGTTTAAAAAATAATAAAAATGCCAAATGTTGGCAAAAATGAAAAGAAGCAGTATCTCATGTACATTGATTATGAGATGTAAAATGGAACAGCACTATGGAAAATATTTCAGCAGTTTCTTATAAAATTAAATATGCATTTATCATATAATATAACAATCATATTCTTGGGCATTTATCCCAGAAAAAAAAAAAATGGAACTTGTGTTTGCACAAAAGCTTGAACACTAAGGTTCTTAACAACTTTATTTTTAAAAGCTCAAAACAAGAAACATTGACAATTTCCTTCAACAAATAGATGGTTATGCAAATGGTGGTACATCCATACAAAATGCTACTCAGTAATAAAAAGGAACCAATTAATGATGCATGTAACTACCTGAATGCATTTTAAGGACATTATACTTAGGAAAAAAAGCATCCAATCTTAAAGGTTTACATATTGTGCAATTTCACTTACATAGTACCCTTGAAAAGATAAATTATAGAAATGGAGAACAGATTAGAAATTAACAAAGGAAAAGGACAGTGGTGGGGCAGATGAATACAATTCTAAAGGGGAAGTAAGGGCGTTTTCCTGTGGTGATGGGACAGTTTGTATTTTGACTGTGTGGGATTACATACATATATATACATGGGATCAAATTAGATAGAGTTATGCACACACACCACTAATGCTAAAAAATCTGAAGTTGAACGGTCCTATGAAGATGTACAAGACCTTCTAGAATTAACACACACACACACACACAAAGATGTCCTTTTCATCATAAGGCGTTGGAATGCAAAAGTCAGAAGTCAAGAGATACCTGGAATAACAGGCAAGGTTGACCTTGAGTACAAAATGAAACAGTGTAAAGGCTAACAGAATTTTGCAAAGAGAATCCATTGGTTATAGCAAACACCCTCTTCCAACAACACAAGAGATGACTCTATACATGGACATCACCAGATGGTCAATACCAAAATCAGATTGATTATATCTTTGCAGCCAAGATGGAGAAGCTCTCTTCAGTCAGCAAAAACAAGACTGGGAACTGACTGTATCTCAGATGAATTCCTTATTGCCAAATTCAGATTTAAATTGAAGAAAGTAGAGAAAACAATAAGGCCTGTCATGTATGATATAAATCAAATCCCTTATAATTGTACAGTAGAAGTGACAATCAGATTCAAGGGATTAGATCTGATAGACAGTGCCTGAAGAACTATGGACAGAGATTTGTAACATTGTACAGGAGTCATTGATCAAAACCATCCCTTCAATAAATAAATAAATGTTTCAAGGGAAAATGGTTGTGTGAGGAGGCCTTACAAAGCTGAGAAAAGAAGAGAAGTGAAAGGCAAAGCTGAAAAGGAAGGATATAGCCATCTGAATGCAGAGTTCCAAAGAATATCACAGAGAGATAAGAAAGACTTCCTAAGAGACCAATGCAAAGAAATAGAGGAAAACAATAGAATGAGAAAGGCTAGATAGCATTTCAAGAAAATTAGAGATACCAAGAAAACATTTCATGCAAAGATGGGCACAATAAAGGACAAAAATGGTGTGGACCTAACAGAAGCAAGAGATATTAAGAGGTGGCAAGAATATACAGAAGAACTATACATAAAAGATCTTAACGAGCAGATAACCATGACAGTGTGATAACTAACCTAGAGCCAGACATCTTGGAGTGTGAAGTCAAGTGGGCCTTAGGAAGCATCACTACGAATAGAAGTAGTGGAGGTAATGGAATTCCAGCTTAGCCGTTTCAAATCTTAAAAGATGATGCTGTGAAAGTGCTGCACTCAATATGTCAGCAAATTTGGAAAACTCTAGAGTGGCCACAGGACTGGAAAACATCAGTTTTCATTCCAGTCCCAAAGTGCAATGCCAAAGAATGTTCAAATTACCACACAATTTTACTCATTTCACATCCTAGCAAAGTAATGCTTAAAATTCTCCAAGCTAGGCCTCAATAGTATATGAAATAAGAATTTCCAGATATTCAAGCTGGATATTGAAAAGGCATAAGAACTAGAAATCAAATTGCCTATATCTGCTGGGTCATAGAAAACCAAGAGAATTCCAGAAAAAAACATCTGCTTCTGTTTCATTGACTACACCAAAGCCTTTGACTGTGTAGATCACTACAAACTGAAAAATTTTAAAGAGATGGGAATACCTGCCTCCTACGAAAATTTTATGAAGGTCAAGAAGCGATAGTTAGAACCAGAAATGGAACAACAGACTGGTTCAAAATTGGGAAGGGAGTATCTCAGGGCTGTATATTGTCACCCTGCTTATTTAATTTATATACAGATTACATCTTGTGAAATATCGGTCTGGATGAAGCACAGCTGGAATCAAGATTACCAGGCGAAATAATAATCTCAGATATTCAGAAGACACCACCTTTATGGCAAAAAGCAAAGAACTAAAGAGCCTTTTTATGAAGGTGAAAGAGGAGAGTGAATAAGCTGTCTTAAAACTCAGCATTCAAAAAATGAGGATCATGGTATCCGGTCCCATTTTTTCATGGCAAATAGATGGGGAAACAATGTGTAAACAGTGACAGACTTTACTTTCTAGGGCTCCAAATCACTGCAGATGGTCACTGCAGCCATTAAATTAAAATATGCTTGTTCCTTGGAAGAAAAGCTGTGACAAGCCCAGACAACGTATTAAAAAGCAGAGGCATTACTTTGCTAACAAAGGTCCATAGAGTCAAAAATATTGTTTTTCCAGTAGTTATGTATGGATATGAGAGTTGGACTACAAAGAAAGCTGAGGTCAGAAGAACTGGTGCTTTTGAACTGCGGTGTTGGAGAAGACTCTTGAGAGTCCCTTGGACTGCAAGGAGATCCAACCAATCAATCCTACAGGAAATCAATCTTGAATTTTCATTGGAAGGACTGATGCTAAAGCTGATGCTCCAATACTTTGGCCACCTAATGCATAGGGCTCACTCATTAGAAAAGACCCTGATGCTGGGAAAGATTGAAGGCAGGTGCAGACGGGAATGACAGAGGACATGACAGTTGGATGGCATCACCAACTTAATGGACATGAATTTGAGCAAGTTGCTGGAGATGGTAAGCGACAGGGATGCCTGCCTTGCTGCAGTCCATGGGGTCACAAAAGGTCAGTCATGACTGAGCGACGGAACAACAACAAAATGCACAGACAGAAATGAGTGCATGTAAACACTGATGAAACTGGATGAGGTGTTTAGTCTATAAAATACTGTATCATTAAATGTTTTCTGGGTTTGATGTTGATCTACAGCTATATGGACTTTTCGGGTGGTTCAGATGGTAAAGCATCTGCCTGCAATGCAGGAGACCCCAGCTCGATTCCTGGTTTGAGGAGATTGCCTGGAGAAGCGAATGGCAACCCACTCCAGTATTCTTGCCTGGAGAATCCCACAGACAGTGGAGCCTGGCGGGCTACAGCCCCTGGGGAATAAAGAGCCAGACATGACTGATTTTCCTCCTATAGTGTGACTAACCATGAAAGAGTGTCAGTGCTCACTTTCTAGTGAGTCTCACCAACTGTCCAACATACCATTTCTTGTGGACCATCCATTGCACACCAGCACTTTCATGTAAACTTTTTGACTACATAATACGTAGTTTTTGTGGCCCACCTGCATTCTTTTGCAAGGGTCTCAGCCACAGGGTGGCGGCTGCTTCTGTCGATTAGCTCCATTTCACATATGACAAGTTTCTTTGTCGTGTTTGCTTGCTCATGTGATAGCCACACTGGTGGATTCTTTACCATCTGAGCCACCAGGGAAACTTAATACTTAATAGGTAATGCTAATTATACAATAATAACGATGATGTTAATTATAGTGAACCATAAGGGACATAAAATATCTTATATAATTAAGTACTAATATCAATTATTATTTCTAATTCTTCTAATTAAATCAGTATTGCATTCAGATGCTGGATATTTATTTATGGTTGTGCTTTTATTTCTTGGGTCAAAATTATCAAGCAATTGTGCTGTTATTTACTAACAAATTAGTGTTTCACAGATGTGTGGTATATATGTGGAATCTGTTGACTTGTTTCTCTATTTATGATTATTTGCTTTCCCCCATTATTTGCATTACTTGGCTAGTGAAAGTAAAGTAAATGAAGAAACATACAAAATTTTGATTAAAGATTCATCATATATCACAGTGTTTGTGATTGGCCCACTTAAATAGATTCTGTTTCAGGAAAAAAAAAAACAAAACTTTAATAGGACCATAGTCTGATCAACATATTCTGATAATAATACATGGATTTAGTTCTCTGTTATATTACCTTTTGTTTTCTATGGCTTCTCAGAATATCTTTAAGTCATGTTAACACTAGATAATCAAAATATTCCTAAGAGAATAGATTTCAGACTGAGTCCTTCTGGGTCTTTAGACAAATATCGATTACTCTTTGAGGAGCCTTTGGAATTCATCTGTGAGCGTATCATCTCATTGAATAGCCCCATTTTCCCCCCACCCCCATATAGCTAAAAACTTAAGATGATGACAAAAGTTCTCTACAAAATATTAAAGATGCTCCTGGAAAGTCAAAACTTACAAGATTCCTAGATTCTGAAAAACTGAGAAATCTTTACTATTATGATATGGCACACTCTAAATAAATCCCTGGGACTAAAGTCTACCAACAAATGTAAAAAACAAGTAGTATTTATCAAGAATAAAAAATACTGTGTGATTTAATAGCAATGTTAGAGGCTTATATAAAAACTCAAGATATATCTTCTTTTCACTCTTAAACAGTGGTGAGAATTATACGAGTGTATTCTCATTTCTCTTTTGATAAAATAGAATGAATGATGTTCCTCCCCTTGATAAATTCTTTGAAAAACTAGTTCTTTTTCCTGTAAAATTAAATGTTTTATAAATATTATATGTCAAATATAAGGTACTGTTCTAGGTTGCAGATCCCCTGGAGAAGGAAATGGCAACCCATCCCAGTACTCTTGCCTGGAAAATTCCATGGACTGAGGAGCCTGGTAGGCTACAGTTCATGGGGTCACAAAGAGTCAGACACCACTGAGCAACTTCACTTCATTTACTTCTAGGTTGCAATCTATGGATAATCTGTACTAACAACATGATGATAGTATTATTTCTTTATCATATTCTCTGTTTTGTGTTGTAAGTGAATTATAATTTTTTTATAAATTATAAAGTCATCATAAAAAAAGGAAAAAATAAAACTCTCAAAAGCATTTTTAATGAGAAGAATTTGATTAAATAAGAAGTACTATGAAGAAGGTAATGAATTAAACCTAAATAACAAAATGGAACGACTCTATTGGGATTCATATAAAAGTATTTATAGATGTGTTTTTTTACAGTTTGTAATATGGAAGAGTAAATTAAAATAACATTTCAATAGATTTGTAACAACATGTTGCAATAAAAATAAATTGAGTATGTTTGCTTAATTTGAATTTACATTTAACTGTCTCTTAACCTGCAAAAAACTTGGTTAGTAACACATTTCACCCTCATAATGAAATAACATCATCCAAATTAATTTAACCCGCTTGATTCTTTCCTCTTCCCCATACACACAGTTTCCCTAACAATAATACTTTCATTAGTGTGGTTCATTTGTTGAAATTATGAGCCAATTTGTTTAGTTACGAAGTTTTGTCCAACTTTTTTGCAACCCTATAAGCTGTAGCTTGCCAGGCTCCTCTGTCAATGGGATCTCCCAGGCAAGACTATTGGAATGGGTTCCATTTTCTTCCCCAGGGGATATTCCTGACCCCAGGAATTGAACCTACATCTCCTCCACTGACAGGCAGGAAAACTGAGCCACCAGGAAAACTTTATGATCCAATACTGATACATCACTCTAACTTAAGCCCATCTTTTACATTAGTCTTTATACTTTGTGTTTTACATATGCATTTTTGCAAGTGTAAAAATGACAAATGACATGTATCCTCCAGTACAATGTCATGCAGAATAATTTTACAGCCCTATAAAAACCTTGAGCTAAACCTATTTTTCTCTCCTTTCCTCCCCTTGAGCCCCTGATAACCATTGATCTTTTAACTGTCTCCATATATTTTCCCTTTCCAAAGTATTGCATAGCTGGATCATACATTATGTAGCTTTTCAGACTAACTTCTTTCACCAAACAATTGATGTTTAAGGTTCTTCCATGTATTTTCATGGCTTGATAGTTCACTTTTTATTGATGAATAATATCCAGTTGTGTCCATGTATCACAGTTTGTTTATCCATACACCTATCTTCTTTGTTTCCAAGTTCCAGCATTATGAATAAAGTTGTGATGAACACTTTTATACAAATTTTGTATGGACCTAAATTTTCAGTTAATCTGAGTAAATATCAAGAAGTAGCATTTTTGGAATGTATGGCAAGAATATGTTTAGTTGTGTAACACACTGCCGAAACGTCTTCCAAGGTGGATTTTGCATTTTGCATTCCTACCAATAGTTAGAGATCCTGTTGCTTCACATCCTCACCACCATTTTGTTGTTGGTGGTGGTGGTGTTTCAGATTTTACCCATTCTAATAGGTGTGGTAGTTATCTCTTTGCTAAAATTTGCAGTTCTTTAACATGTGTTGCTGAGCCTCTTCATTTGTAATGTATGTCTTCTTTGATTAGTTGTCCAAATCTATTTTCAGTTTTTAAATCAGGTTGTTGCTATCTTGTTGCAAACTTAAGTTTTCTTTGTATGCTTTAGATAATAGTCCTTTATGAGATAGTTTTGCAGATATTTTCTCTTACTTTTTGACTTGGTTTTCATTCTCTTAATATTTTCTTTTGCAGAGCAGAATAACTTCATTTTTTGAAGTTCAACTTTTTTTCTTTCTTCCATGGATTGTTCTTTTGGTATTCATCTAAAAGGTAATTATCAAACGTAAGGTCATCTATTATGTATCCTATGTCATCTTTCAGGAGTTTTATAGTTGTGCATTTTACATTTAGGTCTATGAATTTGACTGGATTTTCTGGAATGTTAAAAGGTCTATATCTAGATTTATTTTTGCTCATATGGACTTATAGTTTTTCCAGAACCATTTGTTGAAAAGACCATCATTTCTCTATTTAATTGTCTTGGTCAAAGAACAGTTATCTATATTTGCATGTGTTTATTTCTGGGTTCTCTTTTCTGTTCCATTAATATAATTGCTGTACTCCTAACAACACCATATTGTTTTGATTACTGTGACTTTGTAAGCTTTGAAGTCAGGCAGTGTCCATCCTTCATCTTTGTTCTGCTCCTCTAAAGTTGTTGATATTCTGGTCTTCTGATTTTCCATGAGAATCAGTTTGTCTATATCCAGAAAGTAACTTGGTGGTATCATTATTGTGATTGCAGACATTATACTGAGTCTTCCTATCTATATAGGTGAAATATCTCCATTTATTTGGCTCTTCTCTGATTTCTTTCATCAGAATATTATAGTTTTCCTCAGATAGACCTTTACACTTTTGTAACACTTATACATAAGCATTTCATTTGGGGATACTAATTTCAATGATATTGAGGTTTAGTTTCAAATTTCAGTGTTCATTGATGGTATATAAAAAGGTAATTGACTTTTGTAGACTAACTTTTTGTCCTGCTACATTGCAACAATCATTTTTTATTCTAGGAGTTTCTTTCTATGTTAAGTTTTTGTAATTTTCTGTACAGAAATCATGACATCTGAAAACAAAGACAATTTCATTCCTTCTTTCCCTATTATTATTACCATGTCTTACTTTGTTGCATTAGCTACAACATCCAGTAAGCTGTTGAATAGGAGTGGTGATACCAGGCGTCCTTATTTTGTTCCTTATCTTAACAAAAAAGCATCTAGTTCTTTACCATTAAGTATAGGGATGACTATAGGCATTTTTGTAGATATTCCTTATCAAGTTGGGGAAGTTCCCCTTTTACTCTTAGCTTCTGAAGAGCTTTTATCATGAGTAAGGATTTAATTTTGTCATTTTTTTTCTAAATTTGTTAATAAAAACTTATATTAAAAAAAAATTTTGGCCTGTTGGTGCAGCAGATTACATTAACTACATTTCCAATGTGGAACCACCCTTACATATCTGGAGTACATTTTGCTTCATTGTAGTGTATAATACTTTTTATACATTACTATTTTTATCTGTTAATAGTTTGTATGGGAATATTGTACTCTAGCTGGTGATACATCTGCCTTGTCATCATGACTCAACCTGTTCCTCAGTCTTATCTCCATTGTGATAGCTCATCTCTGTTTGGGTACACAACTAGTTATATGGATTGTTTTTACTATCAACTAATCAAAAAGCAAGAGAGTTTCAGAAAAAAAATCTATTTATGCTTTATTGACTATGCCAAAGCCATTGACTATGTGGATCACAATAAACTGGAAAATAATGAAACAGATGGGAATACCAGACTACCTGACTTGCCTCTTGAGAAACCTCTATGCAGATCAGGAAGCAACAGTTAGAACTGGACATGAACAACAGACTGGTTCCAATAGGAAAAAGGTGCACATCAAGGTTGTATACTGTCACCCTACTTATTTAACTTATATGCAGAGTACATCATGAGAAACACTGGGCTGGAGGAAGCACAAGCTAGAATCAAGATTGCTGGGAGAAATATCAATAACCTCATATATGCAAATGACACCACCCTTTTGGCAGAAAGTGAAGAACTACAGAGCCTCTTGATGAAAGTGAAAGAGGAGAGTGAAAAAGTTGGCTTAAAGCTCAACATTCAGAAAACTAAGATCATGGAATCTGATTCCATCACTTCATGGCAAATAGATGGAGAAACAGAGGCTGACTTGAATTTTGGGGGCTCCAAAATCACTGAAGATGGTGATTGCAACCACAAAATTAAAAGATGCTTACTCCTTGGAAGGAAAGTTGTGGCCAACCTAGACAGCATATTAAAAAGCAAAGACATTACTTTGGCAACAAAGGCCTGTATAGTCAAGGCTATGGTTTTTCCAGTGGTCATGTATGGGTGTGAGAATTGGACTATAAAGAAAGCTGAGCACCAAAGAATTGATGCTTTTGAACTATGATGTTGGAGAAGACTCATGAGAGTTCCTTGGACTGCAAGGAGATCCAACCAGTCCGTCCTGAAGGAGAAAAGTCCTTGGTGTTCATTGGAAGGACTGATGTTGAAGCTGAAACTCCAATACTTTGGCCACCTGATGTGAAGAGTTGATTCATTTGAAAGACCCTGATGCTGGGAAAGATTGAGGGCAGGAGGAGAAGGGGACAACAGAGGATGAGATGGTTGGATGGCATCACCGACTCAACAGATATAAGTTTGGGTAAACTACTGGAGTTGATTATGGACAGGGAGTCCTGGTGTACTGAAGTTCATGGGGTTGCTAAGAGTTGGACAAGGCTGAGCAACTGAACCTACTGACTGAGTCCTCACTAATTTTATTTGTGACAATTTAGGAAATTTATTTGGCACTGAAAAGATCAATATCTCCTTCAAAACCAGAGAACAAACATTGCAGAAATTTGAACTTATGGGCATTTGTATTTTATGACTGAGAGAATCTCACTGAATTCTAAAATAGTATGGCAAACAATGGAAGCATTCATAGTTCTAAATGGTTTATTGTTTACAACTTATAAACAACTGAATAAATATACAGACTGGTAGATGTTTAAAGAGATTTATCTACCCCATAATTACATTAGAGTATCTTGATAAATATTTAATTTAGTATAAAAATTGATATTATTTAGTCTCATTTATTATGCTTCTTGCCATAGGAGTAAAATGAGTGAAAATCAACAAATTATTTCTTCAAATGCTTTGAATAAGTTGTCATCAATGGAAGTGCCAAATCAAACAGACATAGCAAGCATTAAATGCTTAGACAGTTCCACACTTTTATTTGAAATGGAAATGACAGATTTATGTGCTTGCAACTTAAAGCAAATTCTTACATAATTATGGAGCATGGTATACCTTTTCCTATAAACTTAAATTATTTTCCTTCATGATGAAATATAAGTGTACTCTTCATATGCTCACATATAGCAAAATATATAATGAATATTATTAACTAGTAATTGCTATTTAAAAACTCTTAAATAGCTCTTAAATAAAATAATTGAAGATCACAGTAGTATGAGAAATAACACAAATTTAAAATGATATGTATAATTTAATATGTAATTATATTTGTAATTTATAAAATTTAGTATTATAATTTTAATATATAAAATTAGTAAATATATAGTATTTTCTACATTAGTAATTTAAAATAACATTATACATCTTGCTTATTTAAAATTTATATTAGCCAAGGGACTCAGTTATCTGGCTGTACTATATAAAACAGAGTATTAACAGAACATTTGACCAAAGTTTTTATTTTTTTTGATTTTAGTATACTGCAATGAGAAGAAAGGCAACATAGAGTACACTTTGGGTAGAGATTGAGAGTTTGATATGCAACTTTTACCCATGAAACTTCTAACAGTAAGTCTTTGATCAATGTTTGTACCAAATGTGTAAATCTATTTTCCAGAAGACAGAGCTCAACAGAGATACATATTTTTAGACTAAGAATATTGCCCTCTTGTAGAAATTGAGGTATTTCCCAATTAAAAACAAATACTTTTTGGCTTTTTGTAAAATATCTTTAAACAATAGGGAGTAACAGAGTAAGAGCTGTCATACCTAGAAAAGTTCTCACGTCTTCTATACAAATCTCTCATATTATTGACCTTCTTCCTGAACTGAAACTACTTTAGTTTTAATTCCTAATTTAACCTCTTCATGGACAACTTGAACAAAATGGACTAATTCTTAGAAAAGTATAACCTTCCAAAACTTAACCAGGAAGAAATAGAAAAACTTAAAAGGCCCATCACAAGCAAGGAAATTTAAACTGTAATAAAAAATCTTCCAACTAACAAAAGCCCAGGACCAGATGGCTTCACGGGTGAATTTTCTACCAAAAATTTAGAGAAGAGCTAACACCTATCCTACTCAAATTCTTCCAAAAAATTGTGGAGGAAGGTAAACCACCAAACTCATTCTAAGAGGCCACCATCATGCTATTACCCAAACCAGACAAAGATGCAAAAAAAAAAGAAATCTACAGGTCATTATCACTGATGAACATAGATGCAAAAATCCTTAACAAAATTCTAGCAAACAGAATGCAACAACATAGTAAAAAGATCATACTTCATGACCAAATGGTCTTTATCCCAAGGATGCAAGGATTCTTCAATATTTGCAGATCAATCATGTGATACACCACATTAACAAATTGAAAGACAAAAACCATATGATTATCTCAACAGATGCAGATAAACCCTTTGACAAAATTCAACATCCATTTATAATAAAAGCACTCCAGAAAGTAGGCAAAGAAGGAACATACCTCAACATAATAAAAGCCATATATGATAAATGCATAGCAAACATTCTCCTCAATGGTGAAAAATTGAAAGCATTTCCCCTAAAGTCAGGAACAAGAAAAGGGTGCCAGTTTTGGAAGTTTTAGCCATAGTGATCAGAAAAGAAAAATAAATAAAAGGGATACAAATTAGAAAAGACTTAAAACTATCACTGTTTGCAGATGACATGATCCTTTACATAGAAAACCTTAAAGACTCCATCAGAAAACTATTAGAGTTAATCAATGAATATAGTGAAATTGTAAGATATAAAGTTAACACGCAGAAATCCCTTGCATTCCTATACACTAATAATGAGAAAACAGCGAAATTAAGGAAACAATTCCATTCACCAATGTAACAAAAAGAATAAAATACTTAGGAATAAGTCGACATAAAGAAACAAAAGACCTATATACAGAATGCTATAAAACACTGATGAAAGAAATCAAAGATGACACAAATAGATGGAGACCATGTTCAAGTATCAGAAGAATCAATATAGTGAAAATGAGTATACTGTGTGATTAGTCGCACAGTCGTATCCGACTCTTTGCGACCCTATGGACTGTAGCCTACCAGGCTCCTCTGTCCATGGGATTTTCCAGGCAATAGTACTGGAGTGGATTGTCATTTCCTTTCCCAGGGGTCTTCCCAACCCAGGAATCAAACCTGGGTCTCCCAAATTGTAGACAGACGCTTTACCGTCTGAGCCAGCAGGGAAGTCCATGAGTATACTACTCAAAGCAATCTATAGATTCAATGGAATCCCTATCAAGCTACCAACAGTATTTTTCAGAGAACTGGAACAAATTATTTCACAATTTGTATGGAAATACAAAAAATTTCAAATAGCCAAAGCAATCTTGAGAAAGAAGAATGGAATTGAAGGAATCAACCTGCCTGACTTCAGACTATACTACAAAGCTACAGTCATTAAGTCAATATGGTACCGGCACAAAAACAGGAATATAGATCAATGGAACACAATAGAAAGCCCAGAGATAAATCCACACACCTATGGACATCTTATCTTTGACAAAGAATGCAAGAATATACAATAGAGAAAAGACAATCTCTTTAACAAGTGGTGCTGGGAAAACTGGTCAACCACTTGTAAAAGAATGAAACTAGAACACTTTCTAACACCACACACAAAAATAAACTCAAAATGGATTAAAGATCTAAATGTAAGACCAGAAACTATAAAACTCCTAGAGGAAAACATAGGCAAAACACTCTCTGACATAAATCACAGCAGGATCCTCTATGACCCACCTCCCAGAGTAATGGAAATAAAACCAAGCATAAATCAATAGGACCTAATTAAACTTAAAAACTTTTGCCCAACAAAGGAAACTATAAGCAAGGTGAAAAGAAAGCCTTCAGAATGGGAGAAAATAATAGCGAACAAAGAAAATGATAAAGAATTAATCTTAAAAATATACAAGCAGTATTGTAAAGTAAAATAAAGCAAAAATAAAATTTAAAAACATAATACAAGCAGCTCATGCAGCTCAATTTCAGAGAAATAAATTACCCAATCAAAAAAAAGGCCAAAGAACTAAAAAGACATTTCTCCAAAGAAGACATACAGATGGCTAACAAACACATGAAAAGACGCTCAACGTCACTGTTTATCAGAGAAATGCAAATTAAAACCACAATGAGGTACCATCTCCCGCCGGTCAGAATGGCTGCTATTAAAAAGTCAGCTTTTGATGTTAAGTCACTTCAATCGTGTCTGACTCTGTGCAACCCCATAGATGGAAGTGAAAGTGAAGTCGCTCAGTCGTGTCCGACTCTTAGCGACCCCATGGACTGCAGCCTACCAATTTTCTCCGTCCATGGGATTTTCCAGTCAAGAGTACTGGAGTGGGGTGCCATTGCCTTCTCCAATTAAAAAGTCTATGAACAATAAATGCTGGAGAGCATGTGGTGGAAAGGGAACCCTTTTACACTGCTGGTGGGAATGCAAACTAATACAGCCACTCTGGAGAACAGTGTAGAGATTTCTTTAAAAACTGGAAACAGAACTGCCATATGACCCAGCAATCCCACTTCTGGGCATACACACTGAGGAAACCAGAATTGAAAGAGACACATATACCCCAATGTTCATTGTAGCACTGTTTATAAGAGCCAGGACATGAAAACAGCCTTGATGTCCATCAGCAGATGAACAGATGAGAAAGCAGTGGTAGATATACACATTGAAATATTACTCAGCTATTAAAAAGAATGCATTTGAATCAGGTCCAAGCCAGGCTTCAGTAATACATGAACTGTGAACTTCCAGATGTTCAACCTGGATTTAGAAAAGGCAGAGGAACAAGAGATCAAATTGCCAACATCCACTGGATCATTGAAAAAGCAAGAGAGTTCAAGAAAAACATTTGTTTCTGCTTTATTGACTATAGCAACGCCTTTGACTCTGTGGATCACAATAAAGTGTGGAACATAATGAAAGAGATGGGAATACCAGTCCACCTGACCGGCCTCTTGAGAAACCTGTATGCAGGTCAAGAAGCAACAGTTAGAACTGGACATGGAACAACAGACTGGTTCCAAATAGGAAAAGGAGTACATCAAAGCTGTATATAGTCACTCTGCTTGTTTAACTTATATGCAGATTACATCATGAGAAACGCTGTGCTGGAAGAAGCACAAGCTGGAATCAAGATTGCTGGGAGAAATATCAATAACCTTAGATATGCAGATGACACCACCCTTATGGCAGAAAGTGAATAAGAACTACAGAGCCTCTTGATGAAAGTTAAAGAGGAGAGTGAAAAAGTTGGCTTAAAGCTCAACATTCAGAAAACTAAGATCATGGCATCTGGTACCATCACTTCATGTCAAATACATGGGGAAACTGTGGCAGACTTTATTTTTTGGAGCTCCAAAATCACTGCAGATGGTAATTGCAGCCATGAAATTAAAATACGCTTGCTCTTTGAAAGGAAAGTTATGACCAACCTGGATAGCATATTCAAAAGCAGAAATATTATTTTGCCAACAAATGTTCGTCTAGTTAAGGCTGTGGTTTTTCCAGTAGTCATGTATGGATGTGAGAGTTGACCTGTGAAGAAAGCTGAGGGCAAAAGAATTGATGCTTTTGAACTGTGATGTTGGAGGAAACTCTTGAGAGTCCCTTGGACTGCAAGGAGATATAACCAGTCCATTCTGAAGGAGATCAACCCTGGGATTTCTTTGGAAGGACTGACACTAAAGGTGAAACTCCAGTACTTTGGCCACCTCATGCACAGAGTTGACTCACTGGAGAAGACTCTGATGCTGGGAGGGATTGGGGGCATGAGGAGAAGGGGACGACAGAGGATGAGATGGCTGGATGGCATCACTGACTCAATGGACATGAGTTTGGGTGACTCCGGGAGTTGGTGATGAACAGGGAGGCCTGGCATGCTGCGATTCATGGGGTCGCAAAGAGTCGGACACAACTGAGCAACTGAACTGAACTGAATGAGGAGGATGAAACTGGAGTGTATTATACAAAATGAAGTAAATCAAAAAGAAAAACACCAATACGGTATATTAACACACACACACACACACACACACACATTTATATATATATGAGATTTAGAAAGATGGTAATGATGACCCTATATGTGAGACAACAAAAGAGGCACATATGTAAATAACAGACTTTTGGCCTCTTTGGGAGAAGCTGAGGGTGGGATGATTTGAGAGAATAGCATTGAAACATGATATTACCATATGTGAAATAGATTACCAGTTCAGGTTTGATGCATGAGACAGGACGCACAGGGCTGTTGCACTGGTATAACCTTGAGGGAAGGGATTGGGAGGAAGGTGAGAGGGGTGTTCAGGAAGGGGGACACATGTACACCCATGGTTGTTTCTTATGAATGTATGGCAAAAACCCCTACAATATTGTAAAGTAATTAGCCTTCAGTTAAATAAATAAATTAATTTTTTTTAAATGCCAAATGTTGAGAGTTTTAAAAAATTGTTCAACTTAAAAGGAGACCCTAAATTGATAATAAATAGAAGTACTACATCAGAAAAAAATAAAGCAACTTTTATACTGGCAAAAAAAAATTAAAAAATTTTTAAATCTTGATTTTTTAAAAACAATTGGAATTTTAATTAAAAAAACAACTTTATTCACATGTCGTTTTGAAGATAAAGTGCAGTGAAGACTTTTCTGTAACCTGTTGTTCCTTATGTAAACTCTAAACAGTTTTTCTAAACTACGATTATCCCAAGAAGAAAAGGAATAGCTAAGTGGTGATGTTACATATGCACAGTCCATATATGTGCATATATATATACACACACACGTATGTGTGTTATATATATAATCTCTAACATGATTCATCATAATTATTGTTCTCCTTAAAAAAATTCCATTTTGTAAAATTACATTCAAAGTTACGTGAAAGTGGGATTGGACCAAATATCAAGACGTATGCCACAGCATTTAAAGAGAAGATAAACAAGAGCTGGTTGCTGAGAAAATGGTATCTCAGACCACCAAGGCAGGCAGTTCAGAGTAACTGAATGTGCCACAGCAGGTATGAAGGATGCAAAGATTTGAAAAAAAAAAGTGAAACCAATACAGTGATTCAATAGTAATTTAGATAAAGCAAGGTTGGTTGATGTTAAGGCAATATCAGGTGGGAGATTTGAGGAAGTGAGAGTGTTAACATCAAAATAAGAGGTTATAAAACCTGACGAAACTTAACCGCTGTACAAAGCTGGAGTCTACCTCTGTGGTTAGGCAGTTCCCAAAAGAAACTGTTTACTTTTACATTTTTCAGTTCAGTTCAGTCGCTCAGTCAAGTCCAACTCTCTGTGACTTCATGGACCACAGCACACCAGGCCTCCCTACCCATCACCAACTCCGGGAGTTTCCCAAACTCATGTCCATGGAGTCGGTGATGACATCTAACCATTTCATCTTCTGTCATCCCCTTCTCCTCCTGCCTCAATCTTTCCAAACATTAGGGTCTTTTCAAATGAGCCAGCTCTTCGCATCACGTGGCCAAAGTATTGGAGTTTCAGCTTCAACATCAGTCCTTCCAATGAACACCAAGGATTGATTTCCTTTACGATGCACTGGTTGGACCTTCTTGCAGTCCAAGGGATTCTCAAGAGTCTTCTCCAGCACAACAGTTCAAAAGCACCAAACCTTCTGACCTCAACTTTCTTTGTAGTCCAACTCTCATATCCATACATGACTACTGGAAAAACAATAACCTTGGCTAAAGGAACCTTTGCTGACAAAGTAATGTCTCTGCTTTTCAATATGCTATCTAGGTTGCTTGTAACTTTCCTTCCAAGGAGTAAGCATCTTGTAATTTCATGGCTGCAATCACCATCTGCAGTGATTTTGGAGCCCAAAAAATTCAAGTCAGCCACAGTTTCCACTGTTTCCCCATCTATTTGCCATGATCTTAGTTTTCTGAATGTTGAGCTTTAAACCAACTTCACTCTCCTCTTTAACTTTCATCAAGAGGCTCTGTAGTTCTTCTTCACTTTCTGCCATAAGGGTGGTGTCATCTGCATATCTAAGGTTATTGATGTTTCTCCTGGCAATCTGGATTCCAGCTTGTGCTGCTTCCAGCCCAGCGTTTCTCATGATGTACTCTGCAAATAAGTTAAATAAGCAGGGTGACTATATACTGCTTTGACGTACTCCTTTTCCTATTTGGAACCAGTCTGTTTTTCCATATCCATTTCTAACTGCTGCTTCCTGACCTGCATACAGGTTTCTCAAGAGGCCTGTCAGGTGGCCTGGTATTCCCATCTTTTTCCGAATTTTCCACAGTTTATTGTGATCCATACTGTCAAAGGCATTGGCATAGTCAATAAAGCAGAAATAGATGTTTTTTCTGTTTTTCTTGCTTTTTCCATGATCCAGTAATGGTGGCAATTTGATCTCTGGTCCCTCTGCCCTTTCTAAATCCAGCTTGAACATCTGGAAATTCATGGTTCATGTATTGCTGAAGCCTGGCTTGGAGAATTTTAAGCATTACTTTACTAGCGTGTGAGATGAGTGCAATTGTACAGTAGTTTGAGTATTCTTTGGCATTGCCTTTCTTTGGGATCGGAATGAAAACTGACCTTTTCCAGTCCTGTGGCCACTGCTGAGTTTTCCAAATTTGCTGGCATATTGAGTGCAACACTTTCACAGCATCATTTTTTTAGGATTTGAAATAGCTGAACTGGAATTTCATCACCTCTACTACCTTTGTTTGTAGTGATACTTCCTAAGGCCCACTTGACTTCGCATTCCAGGATGTCTGGCTCTAGGTGAGTGATCACTCCGTGGTGATTATCTTAGTACTAAAGATCTTTTTTTGTACAGTTCTTCTGTGTATTTTTACCACCTCTTCTTAAATATCTTCTGCTTCTGTTAGGTCCATACCGTTTCTGTCCTTTATTAAGCCTATCTTTGCATGAAATGTTCCCTTTGTATCTCTGATTTTCTTGACGAGATCTCTATTCTTTCCCATTCTGTTGTTTTCTTCTATTTCTTTGCATTGATCGCTGAGGAAGGCTTTCTTATCTCTCCTTGCTATTCTTTGGAACTCTGCATTCAAATGGGTATATCTTTCCTTTTCTCCTTTGCTCTTCACTTCTCTTCTTTCCACAGCTATTTGTAAGGCCTCTTCAGACAGCCATTTTGCTTTTTTACATTTTTTAGGTAAAAGCTAATAAGTGCTCCTTTCTCAGAGTAACAGTTCTGCTGCAGATATTTTCCTTTCTGTCTAAAGAGTGAAATTTTCTCTATACTATTTCACTTTCTCTTGGATTAAAAAATAATAATAATGAACCAAAACCAAACGTTTACATTACATGGATACCAGTCCTAAATTTATAATTTTTATGACCTAATCCATACTATATTAATTGACATGCATATTGTATGTGAATAGATTGATCACAGAAACATGCACATACACACACACAGACACACTCACTCTAGTGTGAAGAAGGAGATGCTGTGATGTTGGAAATTGTAACATCCCTCCTCGTTTCCTTCAGTGTTAGATCTTGATATATGGAGCTATGTTTATGGAACTATGTTTCTTAGCATCCCCTTCCTTATATGTTTCTGGGTTAATGTTGGTCAAAAGTGAAACTTCATGTAACTTTTTTGGAGCTGGAAGTGAAATAGCAACCATTATACTCTGAAAATGATCTCTTCTTAGATAGAGTGGGACAGGACTGAGTGCCTTCACGTTCTTCTTTCTTTCTTAGATAGGTAATGTAAAGGTACACAAAGGCTAAGTTGCTGTCAAATTCCAGCTTGTCTTTGCTGCTGACAATTTTATGTTCCTCTCCTTTTCCTAACTGATAGATTTGCTGACCAACAGAGATTTCATATTCACTATCAGATGCTTCACTGTGAACTCACATACGTGGTACCATTTCTGAAAACCATTAATATTCCAGATATTTCTACATTGCCTTCTTTTTTGTAGTCCTCGTCCTGCATTTGGATATGCCTAACTTCTAGATTTTCTTGCAAGCTCCAGTTCACTCACCACCTCCAGGAAGTCAATGTCCCTCATTTTAGATATGAACTACACTGTGTGTGTGTGTGTGTGTGTGTGTGTGTGTGTGTATACACTCAGTTGTGTCCAATTCTTTGCAACCCTTTGGACTGTAGCCTGCCAGGCTTCTCTCTCCATGCAATTTTCCAGGCAAGACTACTAAAGTGGGTTGCCATTTTGTTGTCCAGGGGATTTTTCCCATCTAGGGATTGAACCTGCATCTCTTGCATTTCCTACATTGGTAGGCAGATTCTTTATCATTTGCACCACCTTGGAAGCCCCCGTTAACAACACTAGCATCTCACAAAATTGTGTAAGTTCTCATATCTATAACAAAAATCTTAGTCCACAAAATTCACAGTGGTTTTTCTTCTAAATTCACCATATCTGAAATAGGATCTTCCAAAGATAGCCACAGAATATCTCTCATGCAATGTAATCTTTGCCATGTGGCCTTGCCTATCTCCTTCTTAGGCATTGAGGCTGGATGGATCATTTCATTGTACAGCCTTTAATGGGCATAGCAGCTTCTATTTTCTGTTTTAGGAAGTCAGATTCTATGTAAAAAGTGGAGACATACTAAAACTAGCATGCTGTGAAAAACCCAAACTATACTGAGACCCTCTGGAAGATGAAGTGCCATGTGGAAAGAAAAAGAAGCCTAGAGAATCAAGGTACCAGACATGTGAAGGAAGATTCTATCTTGGAATTGGATCCTAGCCATCCACCAACCCCAGCCATCTCATTTTTGTCAGAGCTGAACCACTGTGAAATGTACATCTCAAAAACTAGACTCAAAACTGTAAGTAAAATAAAATTGTTTTAGACAACTTAGTTTTGCAATACTTTGAAAATCATCAATAGGTAACCAGAACCTCTCCTTACTGCCAGGGAACATCCCTGATGAACCAAATAGCTTTGTTAGAAAGGACTCTGTGCCCATAATAAAAGCAAAAATAAACAAATGGGATCTAATTAAAATTAAAAGCTTCTGTACAACAAAGGAAAATATAAGCAAGGTGAAAAGACAGCCTTCTGAATGGGAGAAAATAATAGCAAATGAAACAACTGACAAACAACTAATCTCAAAAATATACAAGCAATTTCTGCAGCTCAATTCCAGAAAAATAAACGACCCAATCAAAAAATGGGCCAAAGAACTAAATAGACATTTCTCCAAAGAAGACATACGGATGGCTAACAAACACATGAAAAGATGCTCAACATCACTCATTATTAGAGAAATGCAAATCAAAACCACAATGAGGTACCACTTCACACCAGTCAGAATGGCTGCGATCCAAAAATCTGCAAGCAATAAATGCTGGAGAGGGTGTGGAGAAAAGGGAACCCTCCTACACTGTTGGTGGGAATGCAAACTAGTACAGCCACTATGGAGAACAGTGCGGAGATTCCTTAAAAAATTGCAAATAGAACTACCTTATGACCCAGCAATCCCACTTCTGGGCATACACACCGAGGAAACCAGAATTGAAAGAGACACATGTACCCCAATGTTCATCGCAGCACTGTTTATAATAGCCAGGACATGGAAACAACCTAGATGTCCATCAGCAGATGAATGGATAAGAAAGCTGTGGTACATATACACAATGGAGTATTACTCAGCCGTTAAAAAGAATTCATTTGAATCAGTTCTGATGAGATGGATGAAACTGGAGCCAATTACACAGAGTGAAGTAAGCCAGAAAGAAAAACACCAATACAGTATACTAACACATATATATGGAATTTAGGAAGATGGCAATGACGACCCTGTATGCAAGACAGGAAAAAAGACACAGATGTGTATAACGGACTTTTGGACTCAGAGGGAGAGGGAGAGGGTGGGACGATTTGGGAGAATGGGAATTCTAACATGTATACTGTCATGTAAGAATTGAATCGCCAGTCCATGTCTGACGTAGGGTGCAGCTTGCTTGGGGCAGGTGCATGGGGATGACCCAGAGAGATGTTGTGGGGAGGGAGGTGGGAGGGGGGTTCATGTTTGGGAACGCATGTAAGAATTTAAGATTTTAAAATTTAAAAAAAAAAATAAATAAATAAATAAATAAAAAAAAAGGACTCTGTGCCCATATCATGAATCAAAAATATTACTTTTAAAAAATATTATGACTACATAACTATAATAAGAGAGTTGTCTATAATCTTAGTTATACCATTTACCTGAGCATTGAAAGTGTAACAGTTTTAGTCACTCAGTCGTGTCTGACTCTTTGTGACTCCATGGACTGTAGCCTACCAGGTTCCTCTATTCATGGGCTTCTCCAGGCAAGAATACTGGAGTGGGTAGCTATTCCTTCTCTAGGGGATCTTCCTGACCTATGGATCAAACCTGCATTGCAGGCAAATTCTTTACCGGCTGAGCCACAAGGGAAGCCCTTACCTGAGTATTGCATGTGTGCTCCATGCTAAGTTGCTTCAGTCATGTTCAACTCTGCAATGCTATGGACTACAGCCCACTAGGCTCTTCTATCCATGGGATTCTCCAGGCAAGAATACTAGACTGGTTTCCATACCCTTCTTCAGGAAATCTTCCTGACCCAGGGATTGGTCCTGCATTTCTTATGTTTCCAGCATTGGCAGGTGGGTTATTTATCACTGGCACTACCATTACCTGGCCTCATATTTATCTGGGGCAGTTTTTCTCACATTGACTGACTATTGAGGTTGAGGTTTCTGACCTTAAGTACTTGGCTTTCTTCAAGATTAATTTCTTTCATTTATGTGTTTGCCTTTTGTAATGACAGCTTATAAATCACCCTGATTCTAAGTACAAGGAATTATAATCTTTTAAGAGTAAGAGTTTATACTATTGTTCAAAAACTACTCTGTGACAGTATACATTTGGTATATTGAGACTATTCTTGCCAAAAAATCATGAAAAAAGGTGAAATGTTCATGATAAAATAATTTATCACTCCAAGTATGTATCAGTTCAGTTCAGTTCAGTTCAGTTGCTCAGTCATGTCCGACTCTTTGCGACCCCATGAATCGCCCCATGCCAGGCCTCCCTCTCTGTCACCAACTCACGGAATTCACACAAACTCACATCCATCGAGTCAGTGATGCCATCCAGCCATCTCATCCTCTGTCATCCCTTTTTTCATCCTGCCCTCAATCCCTCCCAGCATCAGAGTCTTTTCCAATGAGTCAATTCTTTGCATGAGGTGGCCAAAGTACTGGAGTTTAGGCTTTAGCATCATTCCTTCCAAAGAACACCCAGGGCTGATCTCCTTTACAATGGACTTGTTGGATCTCCAATTTATAAAAGCTTTCTAGGGTGAATTGTAGCTATATATATATATATATATATATATATATATATATATATATAGTTTGTTTGTTTGTTTTATTAACTCTGCTTCAGTATGTGTGCTGTGCTGTGCTTAGTTGCTCAGTCGTGTTCAACTCTTTGCAACCCCGTAGACTGTAGCCCACCAGGCTCCTCTGTCAGTGGAGATTCTCCAGGTAAGAATACTGGAGTTGTTGCCATGACCTCCTCCTGTTTTAGTATATGCTATTAATATTCTCCAAAATTATCTTTCTAACGAATCAAAATGTATTTTTATGAGTGGTGTTCCTGCCAAAAAATGCATAAATTGAGTGTATAATGAGGAGACAAGAAAACTCAAATTGAGAAATATACTACATGACAGTCTTGTTGTTCAGTTGCTCAGTTGTATCCTATTCTTTGTGACCCCGTGGACTGCAGCACATCATGCCTCTATATCCTTCAATCATATCTTGAATTTTGCCCAAGTTCATGTCCATTGCATCAGTGATGTTATCCAATCTTCTTATTCTCTGATACCCTCTTATCCTTCTGCCCTTAATCTTTCCCAGCATCAGGGACTTTTCCAATGAATTAACTGTTCCCATCAGATGACCAAAACACTGGCATTTCAACTTCAGCATCAATACTTCCAAAGAGTATTCAAGGTTGATTTCCCTTTAGATTGACTGGTCTGATCTTGCTTTCCAAGGGACTCTCTCAGGAGTCTTCTCCAGCACCATATTTCAAAGGCATCAATTCTTCAGCATTCCACTTTCTTTATGGTTCAGCTCTCACAATCATACATGACTACTGGGAAGACCATAGCCTTGATAATATGGACACTTGTTGGCAGAGTAGTATTTCTGATTTTCAGCACACTGTCTAGATTTGTCATAGTTTTCCCACCAAGAAGCATTCGTCTTTTAATCTCATGAGTACAGTCACCATTTGCAGTGATTTTAGAGCCCAAGAAGAAGAAATCTGTTACTACTTCCACCATTTTCCCCTCTATTTTCCGTAAAATGATGTGGCTGGATGCCATGATCTTAGGTTTATTGGTTGTTGTTATTTTTGTTGTTGTTGTTGTTGTTGTTGTTGTAAGCTGGCTTTTTCACTGTCCTCCTTCACCCTCATCAAGAGGTTCTTTAGTTCCTCTTTGTTTCTGCCATTAGAGTGGTATCATCAGCATATCTGAGGTTGTTGATATTTTTCCCACCTATCTTGATTTCAGCTTGTAACTCATTCAGCCTGGTATTTCTCATGATATGTTCAGTGTATAGGATAAACAAACAGGATGACAGCAGACAGATCTGATGTACTCCTTTCTCAATATTGAACCAATCAGTTGTTCCATGCAGGGTTCTAACTGTTGCTTCTTGTTCCACATACAGGTTTCTCAGGAGACAGGTAAGATGGTCTGAAATTCCCATCTCTTTAAGAGCTTTCCATAGTTTATCATGATCCACACAGCCAAAGGCTTTGGTGTACTCTCTGAAACAGAGGTAGATTTTTTTTTTTTAATTCCCTGGCTTTCTCTATAATCCAGCAAATGTTGGCAATTTGATCTCTGGTTCCTCTAACTTTTATAAATCTAAATTGAACATCTGAAAGTTATTGGTTTCCATAATGCTGAGGCCTAGTATGCAAGATTTTAAGCAAGACCTTACTAGCATGGGAGATGAGTGCAGTTGTCTAATGGTTAGAACATTCTTTAGTACTACCCTTCTTGGGAACTGGGATAAGGATTGACCTTTTCTAGTCCTGTGGCCACTGCTGGGTCTTCCAGATGTGCAGACATATTTAATTTAACATCTTGATTGCATCATCCTTTAGGATTTTGAATAGGTCTACTGGAATTTTACAGGGCTTCCCTGGTGGCTCAGACAATAAAGCATCTGTCTGCAGCATGGGAGACCCAGGTTCAATCCCTGCATTTGGAAGATCCCCTGAAGAAGGAAATGGCAGCCCACTCCAGTACTCTTGCCTGGAAAATCCCATGGATGGAGGAGTCTGGTAGTCTACAGTCCACAGTGTCGCTAAGAGTCAGACGTGACTGAGCACTTTCACTTCACTTGAATTTTGTCACATCCACTAGCTTTATTAACGGCAGTTGTTCCTAAGGCCCACTTGACTGATTTCCAGAATTCCTTTCTCTGGATGGCTAACCACACCATCCTAGTCACTGGGTTCATCTGGATCTTTTTATACAGTTCTTCCATGTATTCTTTCCATCTCTTCTTGATCTCTTCAGTGTCTGCTAGGTCTTTACCATTTACGTCCTTTATTGTGCCTTTCTTTGAGGAAATGTTCCTTTGATACCTCTAATTTTCCTGAAGAGATCTCTAGTCTTTCCCCTTATGTTGTTTTCTTCTATTTTTATATACTGTTCATTGAAGAAGGCCTTCTTTTCTCTCTGTGCTGTTCTTTGAAAATCTGCATTTAGTCAGATCCCCTTCACAGATCACTTCTGTGCCATGGTGAAGCGGCTTGCATTAGTTTATGAAGCTATCAGTCATGCCATGTAGGGCCACCCAAAATGCAAAAATCATAGGAGAGATTTCTGACAAAATGTGACCCACTGGAGGAGCAAATAGCAAACTATCCCAGTATACTCATCAAGAAAACCTCATGGAAAGTATAAAAAGACAAAAAAGAAGAAAATAAAGAGACTGTCTTATATACTTCTAAAATACCAAGCTGAAAAAATAAAAGAAGAACTAAGAAACTGACAAAGACTAAAAGAAGCTAAATGTGTTTGAAATTTGGTAGCTCATTTGAACTACAGAGATTGGTAGTTTGTGCAGAAGATTAAGGATCTATTTATTAATCCATCTATCTATCTACACATAGATATATTTTTATTAAGACAATTTACATACATTAGGGTACGGAATCAAGTGCAGAACTAGATGAATTTTCTACATGTTCTTATTCAAGTACTGAGAATTCATATTAACATATACAATATTGCCAGCACTGCTTCAGATTTTCTTTTTCTTCTTTTAATCACTTTCACCCTAAAGATATCAGGAAAAATATGTGAAGAAATAATAGCTGATAGCTTCCCAAAGTTAATGAGACATAAATATAGAGATCCAAGGCATTCAGTGAACCCCAAACAGATAAATATTAATAAAACTGCATACAGACTCATAATGATCAGATTGCTGAAAATGAGAAGAAAAGAAAAGGTCTGGAAAGCAACCAAAGAAAAACATCACATTATATAGAGAAGAATAATTATTGAAATGAATGTAAATTTTTCACTGGCAATGATTTAAGAAGCCAGAGGAAAGTGGTAAACCAAATTTAAAGGTTGAAAGAAAAAAACTGTCAATCCAGAATCCTTTGTTCAACAAAAATATGTTTCAGGAATAAAGAAGGAGGAAAAGTACTTCTTGGGTTAAAAGTATCTTAAAAAGAATGCAAATAGAAGTTCTTCAAGTAAAAAAAGTGATAGTAGAAGGGAAACTGGAACATCAGGAATACAGAAAGGCTACTTAAGCAATATCCTTTTAAAATTTATAATTATAAATCTGCTTTACAGCATCAATAAGATATTATTATGTTTGCACACTTTTTTAAAATGCCTGAAAGTAATTTATGCTGACATTACTACCTAGGCAGGGAAGGCAGGGGAAACTAGCAATTCAGAAACAACAAAAAAAATTGTCCAAAATACTAAAATATTAAATAGAGGACATAACTGAAAATATACAGGAAAAGAGAGATTCAAAATGGGGATCCAATAGGAAACAAACAGGGTTTTAGTATACTCCGGCTCATATTATGCTGAAAGGCATCATTCTTTTAACTTCATCAAGAAAAAATACTGTTGTTGAGAGGCCTTTGTAAACTAAAAATGTCTGAAAGCAAAAAATTACTATGTCCGACTCTTTGCGACCAGTGAATCGCAGCACGCCAGGCCTCCTGTCTGTCACCAACTCCCGGAGTTTACTCATATTCATGTTTATCGAGTCGGTGATGTCATCCAGCCATTTCATCCTCTGTCGTCCCCTTCTCCTCCTGCCCCCAATCCCTCCCAGCATCAGGGAGTTTCCAGTGAGTCAACCCTTCACATGAGGTGGCCAAGTATTAGCATCAGTCCTTCCAATGAACATCCAGGACTGAGCTCCTTTAGGATGGACTGGCTGGATCTCCTTGCGGTCCAAGGGACTCTCAAGGGTCTTCTCCTATGCCACATTTCAAAAGCATCAATTCTTCAGTGCTCAGCTTTCTTCACTATTGTTATTAGTACACTTTAAATTCAGTTCTTTCCACTTTCTTATGTTTCTGTATTTAAGTGGAAACTGAATGGGAATAAAATTAATGTATTGCTATATTGTAAACTCACTTCTATTATAGTAACAACATAGTACAACAGTTACTAAAAGTCTAGTCATAGTGCCTCCTTATCTGAGAGGAAAAAATAGAAATTTGGTATAACATTAGTGCATTAAGTGTGAAAAAATGCCTCTTTTTATACTGAATTGGGTGTTTGATTTTATAAAGTTTTGTGCTCATCTTTTTTAAAAAATAAAACAGTATTTTACTTAAAACTAAGATGTGTATTGGAGTTTCAGTCTCAGCATCAGTCCTTTCAAAGAACACCCAGTACAGGTCTCCTTTAGGATGGACTGGTTCGATCTTCTTGCAGTCCAAGGGACTCGCAAGAGTTTCTCCAGCACCACTGTTCAAAAGTATCAATTCTTCAGTGCTCAGCTTTCTTCACAGTCCAGTTCTCACATCCATACATGACCACTGGAAAAACCATAGCCTTGACTAGATGGACCTTTGTTGGCAAAGTAATATCTCTGCTTTTTAATATGCTATCTAGGTTGGTCAGAACTTTCCTTCCAAGGAGTAAGTGTCTTTTAATTTCATGGCTGCAGTCACCATCTGCAGTGATTTTGGAGCCCAGAAAAATAAAGTCTGACACTGTTTCCATTGTATCCCCACCTATTTCCCATGAAGTGATGGGACAGGATGCCATGATCTTCATTTTCTGAATGTTGAGCTTTAAGCCAACTTTTTCACTCTCCTCTTTCACTTTCATCAAGAGGCTCTTTAGTTCCTCTTCACTTTCTGCCATAAAGATGGTGTCATCTGCATATCTGATGTCATTGATATTTCTCCTGGCAATCTTGATTCCAGCTTGTGCTTCTTCCAGCCCAGTGTTTCTCATGATGTACTCTGCAAATAAGTTAAATAAGCAGGGTGACAATATACAGCCTTGATGTACTCCTTTTCCTATTTGGAACCAGTCTGTTTTTCCATGTCCAATTCTAATTGTTGCTTCCTGACCTGCATACAGGTTTCTCAAGAGGCAGATCAGGTGGTCTGGTATTCCCATCTCTTTCAGAATTTTCCACACTTTATTGTGATCCACACAGTCAAAGGCTTTGACATAGTCAATAAAGCAGAAATAGATGTTTTTCTGGAACTCTCTTGCTTTTTCCATGATCCAGTGGATGTTGGCAGTTTGATCTCTGGTTCCTCTGCCTTTTCTAAATCCAGCTTGAACATCTGGAAGTTCATGGTTCATGTATTGCTGAAGCCTGGCTTGGAGAATTTTGAGCATTACTTTACTAGCATGTGAGATGAGTGCAACTGTACAGTAGTTTGAGCATTCTTTGGCATTGCCTTTCTTTGGGATTGGAATGAAAACTGACCTTTTCCATAGGCATGTTTAAATAAACCACAGAAGAAATAATAATTTTCTATTTAGTTTTGTTGCTTTCCATTAAAATAAATAACTTTATTAAGACTATTAGAATAAATCCAATGTTATGAATTAAATCATATATAAAAATTATAAGATCTAGTTACAATAATACATATGTTTGTAGATATCAATCAGTTTATTCACACATTCATGTTTTGAATGACATTTGAGCTTGTTTTCACCTTTATCAGAGGCAGGTCAAGTTATATAATCCTTCCAGGATAATTATAGAAGTTGTAAGTGATATCAACCCACCAAATGACTTGATAACTGCCATGTAGCTCCTTGTTAGTTTCAATAGTTAATAAGTGAAAACACTTCCCCATTTTCTGTCCAGTTGGTTACAATCAAGAACAAAAATCAGTGCTAATATTAGCACCTATAATCCTACATATCTGAAGCAACTACTACTTTTAAAATGTTTCTTGCACTATTATAGGTTTTCCATGACTTTACCTAGTGTGGAAGACCATAATTCTATCAAAATTATCTTAAATCATTTTGAACTTAAAACTATCTGAGCCCAGTGAAATATAAACAAGATTTAGCTAAAATGTAAAACAATAGAAACAGAGAAAGGAATGGCACCCCACTCCAGTACTCTTGCCTGGAAAATCCCATGGATGGAGGAGCCTGGTAGGCTGCAGCCCATGGGGTTGCCAAGAATTGGAAACAACTGAGTGACTTCACTTTCAATTTTCACTTTCATGCATTGGAGAAGGAAATGGCAACTCACTCCAGTGTTCTTGCCTGGAGAATCCCAGGGATGGGGGAGCCTGGTGGGCTGCCGTCTATGGGGTCGCACAGAGTCGGACACGACTGAAGCGACTTAGCAGCAGCAGCAGCAGCAGCAAAACAATAGAAAAATTAAAATCTAAAAGATTTTTCACACTAGACTGTCAAAATGCATTTTCCAGGAACATGTTACTTACGTTCTTAGAAAAGGAAGAAATCACTTATGATTTCTTGATTTTGTGTATTTGTATAAGATTTGTATAAGATTCCTATCATTTCTTGTTGAATCTCTTCTCTTTCTCTCACCTTCATGCCAAGGAATGAAAGACAAAGAAGTAATTATAAGGTGAATGAAACTTAATTATACCTGCACCTATTTATGAATGTCTTCTTCTACTTAATCAGTGTTTTCATTACTGAGTAACAAGCTAGTATTTTGACTTAATTACTCATTGTAGTAAGGGTTATCATCAGCCTATTTTTAATATTTAAAAACATTACACAATAATTATGCTTTATTACTAATATGGACATGATTGGCAAACACTTACTAATATTTTAAACATTTATTCTTCTTTAAGAAAGTTTCTAGTAGGCTTTCAGTTCACATTCAAATATAGTTATATGTCATGTATTGAATATATATATTCAATATATATAACTATATATATAAAAATAATTATATATATGCATGTATTGAATTTTCCATTTACAATTCAAAATATCAAGTTTTACACAAAGAAAAGCAAGTTGTACAACAAAGATCTAAGTTTTTGTTCCTTTATATAATAATAAATTTGCATGGCTGCACTATATTCAGAGTTTTTGCTTAAATATAACTGCATAGACTCTGCATTCTTCATATGACTCCTCCTCTCCTGCAACATAAACATGCAATAGCTTCAAAAGCATGATTTGATAGCCAATGTCCTTATTAGGTATGGAATATAAGATAATTATGCAATTTTAGGTTTCAAGGACAATTATAGAACACCTAATCCCATAATCCTTAATTTTTTTAGCTAATATATTCCTTTATGAGTTTGACAAAAGTTTGGACCCACTGTATATAGCAATGCAAACATGTAGGTTCCTTCAGTTGGTGTTAATTAACTGACTATGTACCTTTATAGGGACTGCTGAACAAACAGAGTTCCCTAGTGGAATGCATAATCTTGTGAGAAAGAAAAGTATTAATCAGATAATCACACACCTATAATTTAACAAATATTAAGTGCTCTCAACTGTATGTTACAAGAATCTTCAACATCCATTAAATCCATCTAGTTCAATCTTGAGCTGTAAACTGACAGCTGTTGTTTGGTCACTGAGTTGCGTCCGACTCTTTGTGACTCCATGACCTGCAGAACACCAACCTTCCCCGTCCTTCACCATCTCCCAGAGTTTGATCAAACTCATGACCTTTGAGTAAATAATGGGATTCAATTATCTTATCCTCAGTTAACTGACCGAAGTTTCACAAAAAAATAGGCAGAAATGGTGCTAAGGACTATGTCCTCCCAAAATTCATGTTTTGAAGCCCAAATTATTTGTAGGAGAGAACTTGGGAGGTAATTAGGTCATGAGGCTGGAACCCTCATGAATGAGATTAGTGCCTTTGTAAAAGACATGTAAGAGATTATCTCTTACCCTCCACCACATGAGGATATAACGAAAGGACAGCTGTCTGGAAACCAGGAAGAGGGCTCTCATCTGACACTGAATCTGCCAGCACCTTGAACTTGGACTTGCCAGTAAAACTGTGAGAAATATAGATTGAAGCCATCTAATCTTTGGTATTTAGATACAGCAGCCTGGGCAGACTGAGATAGGCAGCTATGTAGTTAATCAGGGGAAGAAGTTGTAAAGCCTTTCAAACAAAAGACAGAAAATTAGAAACAGCACTAAGGTAGAATACAGATGGCAAGAAATGAAAGAAGTACAGTAAGATGGAAATGCTGGCCTCAAGGAAAAAAATGGTATGAAAAGAGGTTGAAAAAATACTTGTGACAGAGTTACTGCTAGGAAACTCACATCCTAAGAGTCATTTTAAGGATTTTCAGTTAATTCTAATTACAATGGGCAACCATTTCTTGTTTGTTTGTTTAGAGATGTAAATTTGTCAATTAAATGTTAAAATGCTACAGTGGCAGGAACAATTTTGAAAGGTCAAGAGCATACAATTACTTCCACAAAAGTTTTTATATCCCTTTCCACCCAAAGTGTTAATTCATAACATTTTACAGGTCTCATTTGCAGATAAGAAAACAAAAGAAACACCACTGAGTAAGGGTAAGACTGGTGCTTGCTGAGTAGGCGGGTGCAGGCTAATTTATGAAGAACTTTGTATGTCAAGATAAGGAGTCTGGGCTTTATTCAGAAAGGAAAATGGAAAGATAGAGTGACTTAAAATTGGTGAGTCACATTTCATTACACTTACTTGTGATTATCATTTGGTGCCTACTATGTAACCGACACTATGCTAGATTAACAGACATATTATGACTAAGATAGGTAAGGACTGAAAAAATAGCCAGAATGAATTAGAGAAAGATCAGTCTGTCATCAACAGGAAGAATGAATTATATTTCAGTCCTTCAGATGAAGAATGATGAGGGCCAGAATTAACAGAAGGCAGAAGAGATTTAAAATATGTTAAGGATATAAAACTGCTGTTTCCTAATCAACTGATGTTCACACTGAAAACAACTAAAATTTTTGGATAAAAACTGGTAAAATGAAATTTAGTTATAAATGCAATATTAAAAATAATATGAATATTTATGTGACATATAGGAATATGAGATATTATATATATATATATAAAGTATAAAAAGGATGCTAAAGAGATAAGGCAATTGTTGATTTCAAAACATTTGACAAGCATGTTGAACTTAAGCACATTATGGTCTTTCTTTTTTTTTTTTTTAATCAAAGTAAACAAAGGAAAAAGCTCGGGAAAGGCAGAAGACCACCCAAGAGTGGAGATTTAATAGTAGACTTTCTGCTTAGATACAGAACCACCAAATATATAAACTTTAGCATAGCATACAAAGATAAATGGTATATAAATGCATCCCCTGCTACCTCCACAATTCATGGAGAATTGCAAAAAGAGAAGAAAACGTCTCCCCAGATTTTTACAAATAAAGCTAGACTCGTGCACTTTTGCCGTATGAGATGATACCATTTCATGGTGTGAAAAACTCAAGGCAAAAGTGTAGTTAAAATGATTCCTGCCTAGAAGTGGACACAGGCATGTAAGAGAGATAAATGCAAATCTTCTCCAAAAGAAACCTCAAAGCATTCTCACTGGTAAATTTTAGGAAATACAGGCTTATAGAAAATTACCAGAAAGTGACAAATGAAGATCCTAGGTGCAATAGAGTGCAGAACCTGCAAAGATTTCAAATATTGGAATTATCACAATATTAGAATTATATCTGGAATATAAATTATAATTGAAATATAAAGCAAGTATATACTAAATTTTTAAGATGAATTGATAATGTAAGAAGAAAACAAAAACACACTAAAAAGGACTAAGCTAATGTTAAGAACAAACAGCTAAAAATACAAAATATAATAAATTGAAAATACTATGAGACTTCTTTAATAAGTAAATACAAATATCAGGGTATTAGCTACTTCTGAAGAGGAAGAGGATGTGATTATGTAGGGAGAGACAACAGATACATTTTTTCAGACTCAAGAGACAGTAGTGTTTATAAATTTTTTTGCATTTGTATTTAATGAAAACAAGTTAACAAGTTTTTAGGGATACTGATGCAATTTGGTTGCAACTGGATGAAAGAGATGATTTAGAATGAATTCTGTGTTTTTAGCTCAGCCAATGAGGTAGATTAGGTTGTTATTTAGGAAGACAGCAAAGTTGTAAGGGGGAGTGACTTTGAAGGAAATGTTTTTAAAACAGTGCATTTGAAGTGTCCATGAAGTGTAAAGCTTGAAGATATAGAGGGAGTAGTTAGAAGTATTGATTGAAAATTCAGTAAAGATATGCATGAAAATCAAGAAAGTTAAAGATGTTAAAGATTTATTGAGATGCTAATATAGGAAATCTAGAAAGAACCAATATTTATTAATCACTCAGAGTCCTGACCATCTCCATGGTCCCAATTTCATGAACCAGGATTTGAATAGAGTTTTATATTGCAAGTATGGGCAGGATATACAATCAATAGAGGATGTGGAGGCACCAGGAGAATCACAAGAGTGTGAAGCACTAGGGGTTGAAAAGCTGAGGGTTACAGGAGGGTAGGCAGTGTTAAGAGCATGGAAATGGAGGTGCCTGCCTACCTTTGAACTGAGAAGAAGCTGGGGGCCCCTAGGTGTGAGTGAGCCTGTGTGATGCAGACCACAGTGGTCAGTTCAGCCTCAAAAGTTAGGGCAAGGCAGAGGACAGTGAAAAGGTTTAGAGTGATGAACAAACTGACACCTATGCAGGTTGAGAGTTCAGTTCAGTTCAACTCAGTCGCTCAGTTGTGTCCGACTCTTTGCGACACCATGAATCGCAGCACGAAAGGCTTCCCTGTTCATCACCATCTCCCAGAGTTCACTCAAACTCACGTCCATCGAGTCAGTGATGCCATTCAGCCATCTCATCCTAGATTGTCCCCTTCTCCTCCAGCCCCAATCCCTCCCAGCATCAGAGTCTTTTCCAATTAGTCAACTCTTTGCTTGAGGTGGCCAAAGTACTGGAGCTTCAGCTTTAGCATCATTTCTTCCAAAGAAATCCCAGGGTTGATCTCTTTCAGAATGGACTGGTTGGATCTCCTTGCAGTCCAAGGGACTCTAAAAAGTCTTCTCCAACACCACAGTTCAAAAGCATCAATTCTTCAGTGCTCAGCCTTCTTCACAGTCCAACTCTCACATCCATGCATGACCACTGGAAAAACCATAGCCTTGACTAGACGGACCTTAGTCGGCAAAGTAACGTCTCTGCTTTTGAATATACTATCTAGGTTGCTCATAACTTTTCTGCCAAGGAGTAAGCGTCTTCTGATTTCATGGCTGCAATCACTATCTGCAGTGATTTTGGAGCCCAAAAAAATAAAGTCTGACACTGTTTCCACTGTTTCCCCATCTATTTCCCATGAAGTGATGAGACCAGATGCCATGATCTTCGTTTTCTAAATGTTGAGCTTTAAACCAACTTTTTTGCTCTCCTTTTTCACTTTCACCAAGAGGCTTTTTCGCTCCTCTTCACTTTCTGCCATAAGGGTGGTGTCATCTGCATAGCCGAGGTTATTGATATTTCTCCCAGCAATCTTGACTCCAGCTTGTGTTTCTTCCAGTCCAGCGTTTATCATGATGTACTCTGCATATAAGTTAAATAAGCAGGGTGACAATATACAGCCTTGACGTACTCCTTTTCCCATTTGGAACCAGCCTGTTGTTCCATAACTAGTTCTAACTGTTGCTTCCTGACTTGCATACAGGTTTCTCAAGAGGCAGGTTAGGTGGTCTGGTATTCCCATTTCTTTCAGAATTTTCCAGTTTATTGTGATCCATGCAGTCAAAGGCTTTGGCAAAGTCAATAAAGCAGAAATAAATGTTTTTCTGTTTCTCTTGCTTTTTCCATGATCCAGGAGATGTTGGCAATTTGATATCAGGTTCCTCTGCCTTTTCTAATACCAGCTTGAACATCAGGGAGTTTATGGTTCATGTATTGTTGAAGCCTGGCTTGGAGAATTTTGAGCACTACTTTACTAGTGTATGAGATGAGTGCAATTGTGCAGTAGTGTGAGCATTCTTTGGCATTGCCATTCTTTGGAATTGGAATGAAAACTGACCTTTCCCAGTCCTGTGGCCACTGCTGAGTTTTCCAAATTTGCTGGCATATTGAGCGCAGCAATTTCACAGCATCATCTTTCAGAATTTGAAACAGCTCAACTGGAATTCCATTACCTCCACCAGATTTGTTCATTGAGATGCTTTCTAAGGCCCACTTGACTTCACTTTCCAAGATGTCTGGCTCTAGATTAGTGATCAAATCATCATGACTATCTGGGTCATGAATATTTTTTTGTACAGTTATTCCGTGTATTCTTGCCACCTCTTCTTAATATCTTCTGCTGCTGTTAGGTCCAGAGTGTAGTCCACTGGAGAAGGGAATGGAAAGCCACTTCAGTATTCTTGCCTTGAGAACCCCATGAACATTACGAAAAGGCTAAATGATAGGATACCAAAAGAGGAACTCCCCAGGTCATTAGGTGCCCAATATGCTACTGGAAATCAGTGGGGAAATCTCTCCAGAAAGAATGAAGGGATGGAGCCAAAGCAAAAACAATATCCAGTTGTGGATGTGACTGGTGATAGAAGCAAGATCCGATGCTGTAAACAGCAATATTGCATAGGAACCTGGAATGTCAGGTCCCTGAATCAAGGCAAATTGGCAGTGGTCAAAAAAGAGATGGCAAGGGTGAACGTTGACATTCTAGGAATCAGCGAACTAAAATGGACTGGAATGGGTGAATTTAACTCAGATGACCATTGCATGTACTACTGCAGGCAGGAATCCCTCAGAAGAAATGGAGTAGTCTTCATGGTCAACAAAAGAATCCAAAATGCAGTACTTGGATGCAATCTCAAAAACGACAGAATGATCTCTGTTCATCTCCAAGGCAAACCATTCAATATCACAGTTATCCAAGTCTATGCCCCAAGGAGTAACACTGAAGAAGCTGAAGTTGAATGGTTTTATGAAGACCTACAAGACCTTTTAGAAAGAACACCCAAAAAAGATATCCTTTTCATTACAGGGGACTGAAATGCAAAAGTAGGAAGTTAAGAAACATCTGGAGTAACAGGCAAATTTGGCCTTGGAATGTGGAATGAAGCAGGGCAGAGACTAATAGAGTTTTGCCAAGAACATGCAATGGTCATAGCAAACACCCTCTTCCAACAACACAAGAGAAGACTCTACACATGGACATCACCAGATGGTCAACACCAAAATCAGATCGATTATATTCTATGCAGCCAAAGATGGAGAAGCTCTATACAGTCAACAAAAACAAGACCAGGAGCTGACTGTGGCTCAGATCATGAACTCCTTATTGCCAAATTCAGACTCAAATTGAAGAAAGTAGAGAAAACCACTAGACCATTCAGGTATGACCTAAATCAAATCCCTTATGATTATACAGTGGAAGTGAGAAATAGATTTAAGGGCCTAGATCCGATAGATAGAGTGCCTGATGACCTATGGAATGTGGTTCGTGACATTGTGCAGGAGACAGGGATCAAGACCATCCCCATGGAAAAGAAATGCAAAAAAGCAAAATAGCTGTCTGGGGAGGCCTTACAAATAGCTGTGAAAAAGAAGAGAGGTGAAAAGCAAAGGAGAAAAGGAAAGATATAAGCATCTGAATGCAGAGTTCCAAAGAATAGCAAGAAGAGATAAGAAAGCCTTCTCCGGCGATCAATGCAAAGAAATAGAGGAAAACAACAGAATGGGAAAGACTAGAGATCTCTTCAAGAAAATTAGAGATACAAGGGAACATTTCATGCAAGGATGGGCTCGATAAAAGACAAGTTGAGAGTAGAAGTCCTGAAATCTTAACATTTAAAATTGTCAAAGATTAAAGAACAGGATTCACTTACTACTAAGGTATGAGAAATATCAAAGTAATCTTTCTTTGGAAATAACTGGAAGGTAACCTTTAAGCAGAAGTGTTGGCAATTGTGGCCAGTGCTGGAAGGAAGTCAAACAAGATGAAAATTAGCTAGATGAAATGAAATAGATGGGGATAGGGAAATATTGGAAGCAGTACAATTCTGGAGATAGTTCGGAGCCCAGAGTAGGAACCAGGCAGGAATTAAAGTGGAGAATTAAAGACATATTTAAAAGGTGGTTTTTGTTGTTGAGGTTGCTATAATCTATAAGATTTGACAACACTTTGGATACACAATAAGGAGAAAGTAACACGAAGTGGAAGATATCACTTAGGATTTTAGTTCAGAAGTATAACAAAATAAGAAATATTGAAAGAGGATCATGTTTTTGAAGGAAAATATAATTGTCTTCATTTTTCATTTTTAATACACATCACACTTACTGAATATGCAAACTGGCTTTGCAAGCAAGCAGAGAACACTCAGATGTAGAATGCAATAGAGATTCAACTGCTTCAATAATAGAGAATAGGGAGGGATTATTATATTGGACCACATTTGGAAAATACAATACCTATTAGCAATTAGCTGAATATACCACTAAACACTGAGAAAAAAGAAAAGAAACCCTTGATAAACAAGTGATTTCTGGCAATGTAACCTAGACCTTGTTGCTGCAAACTGGCTTGGCGCTCAGGTCATGGTACTCGCCTGATGAACATAAATACTTTCAGAGAGCATCAAACTTAGATAAGGCCAATGTGACCATGATGGATTAAAACAAAACCAAGACCACTTCATAATCATGTCTGAACATAGACGAAATAAGATCATTGTCTGAGCCACAAAAATGACCAAACATTCTCTATCCTCCTAGTAAGAGTGGCTGCTGCTTTTTCCTCAATTATGGTTTCAGCCTAGGGTTCGTCTTCACTTTAGATAAAATCTATTAAGATATCCAATCATAGAATTACCCCTGCCTCCAGAGCAAAGTCTGACTTCTTTAAAATTTCCCCCAAATCACCTAACATAAGCACAAATCTTACAATTTCTTTCTAATTTCTTCTTAATAAGATGTTTCACAGATCCTGGAGGTATGCATTCTCCTTTGTTTCAAAGTATATTAAATCCATCTTGTTTAATTGCTGCCACTTGTGGTCTTTGGCTGGAGGGAACTGATAAACCTTGATACCATTCATGTCTCCCAATCCCCAGCCCCAACACCCCAATGTACATGTAATAAAAAAACCAAAATTACAGTGTTTGTGAGGAATGGAGGCATGGGGCAAACTTTGTACTAGTATTTTGGTTTTAATAGTTGAAAACAAACTTAACAAGCTTGGATCTTTACAAAACTCCTTCAAGCAGTTTTATTTATTTGCTTGTCTTTGGGGTTTTTTAGGGTTAAGGCTTCAGATATTATCCAAATTCATAATACTGTAAGGTATTTAATCCTCATACTTGCTGAATCACTACTAGATATATGTTTAGTATCTTCAGTGTTTGGAAATATGATGATCTACTATTATAATCAAGTTATCTCTCTAAAGCATCATAAGCTCTTTCAATTTGCACTCAATGGTCTAAATATCTTCATAACTCAACATTTAAAAAAATTAAGATCACACCTGATCCCACCACTTCGTGGTAAAAAGAAGGGGAAAAAGTGAAAGCAGTGACAGATTTTATTTTTGGGGTTCCAAAATCACTGCAGACAGTGACTGAAGCCATGAAATTAAAAGATG
Source organism: Capra hircus (assembly GCF_001704415.2). Taxonomy (NCBI): domain Eukaryota; kingdom Metazoa; phylum Chordata; class Mammalia; order Artiodactyla; family Bovidae; genus Capra; species Capra hircus. The sequence goes on along the minus strand of NC_030809.1, from coordinate 53,543,107 downwards.
CTAGCTCCATGGAGTCGCTAAGAGTCAGACACGACTGAGCAACTTCACTTTTAATTTTCACTTTCATGCTTTGGAGAAGGAAATGGCAAACCACTCCAGTATTCTTGCCTGGAGAATCCCAGGGATGGGGGAGCCTGGTGGGCTGCCGTCAATGGGGTCGCACAGAGTTGGACATGACTGAAGTGACTTAGCCACAGCAGCAGCAGCTCTTTGGAAGGAAAATTATGACAAACCTAGTCTACCTACACCTACAATCTGCATGCTTAGCCATGTCTAAATTTTTGCAACCCCATGGACTATAGCCCACCAGGCTCCTCTGTTCATGGAATTTTCCAAGCAAGAATACTGGAATGGGTTGCCATTTCCTACTCCAGTGACAGAGACATCACTTTGGCTACAAAAATCCATGGAGTCAAAATTTAAAGTCTTTGCAGTAATCATGTATGGATGTAAGAGTTGTACCATAAAGAGGAATGAGTGCTGGAGAATTGATGCTTTCAAACTGTGGTGCTGGAGAAGACTCTTGTGAGTCCCCTGGACTGCAAGGAGATCAAACCAGTCCATCCTAAAGGAAATCAACCCTGAATATTCATTGAAAGGTCTGTTGCTGAAGTTGAAGCTCCAGTAATTTTGCTACTTAATGTAAAGAGCCAACTCATCAGAAAAGACCCTGATGCTGGAAAATATTGAAGGCAAAAGGAGAAGAGGACAGCAGAAGATGAGATGGTTAGATAGCAGCAGGGACTCAATAGACATGAATCTGAGCAAACTCCAGAAGATAGTGGAAGACAGATGAGCCGGCATTCTACAGTTCATGGGATCACAGACGGTCAGACATGATTCAGCAATTGAACAACAGCAATCAGTGGAATCTAAGTAGAAAATCTGTTTGGGCTATCTTGTCAGATAAAAACAGACATGTCATTCATCCTCTCTCTCTCTCTCAACTTCTTCTCTGACCCCTAGGTTGTCTGTCTTCATAGGCAGTTCTCGAAGTGTGGCAGCCTAACATTTCTACCTGAAAGCGAAGATTCTCAGTGACTCTTGCTTTCTTTCATGTCTGGATGGTTAGGGAAGTGTTATATGGATTGATTTGTACTGATACTTGACCAGTCCCTTGTTTCCCATTTGTCCACTGACAGGTTTTATGAAGGACACTTAGTGCACAGTTGCCACCTCGTTTATGAGTTCATCTGTAATGTTGTACCATGTGCCTTTCCCAGTTTGATCTTGTTTACTGCAGTTTCCTTCTCTGCCAGGAAAGGTGAATGTTATTTTATGGCTGTGCAGATGATTGCCTCACACTTGGTACCCTCTATATGGTCCCTTGGTACCTCATATATAGCTTCTTGAATTATACTTTCCAGTGGTTTTGGATGTCTTCCTATGCTGTTAGCACTTTGCCATCTGCTGTCCTGATGCCACTACAGTCTTTGGGTAAAATTCAATGTTTACAAATCCCTTTGTAGTATTTCTAGCTATCTCTTGTCTCCAATATTTTTTACTACATTTATCTCTCATACTTGAATTTTAATTTTCCCCAAGCATTTTCTGGCGTCTCATAGAAAAAAAAAATCATTTTGTTAAATTCATTATGCTAACATATGTAGCCAATGTTCTAACTGATGATATTAAATTGTATTTCAAATATTTACTGAAATGAGAGTGAAAGTTTATATCCATACATGTACAAAGTTCATTCAATCTCTTAAAATTTTATATAGTTAGCTCATAAGTAAGCTCTATACATCTAGGTTCTCATCATTTAAGATCTTTTTTAAAATGTATTTTTAAAATATTGAATTCATCCTAGAATATGTTGACCATTTTATGTTTCTGTGATTGTTTTTTTTTTATTTGGAATGATTTTAAATGGACATATAATATTAATATCTCTGTATTTCAAAATGTTTAATCATTAAATTACTGCCAAAGGCAAATACGTGTCTACAAATCTTTGAAAGCAATTACCACTTTATTTACAGTTTTTTCTCTCAAGCTATCACTACTGACAGCTCCCTGGAACATATTTAGACATACCTGCCACTTTCATAAAAAAAAAAAACAAACAAAAAAAAACAAAAACAAAAAAACTATTGCTTTGAAATTGAACAAAAAACATTTCTGCTCCTGACAAGATGAATTTATGTGCTACACTAGAGTTACACAAAATAAATGTCTTCTTGGTTTTTATTACCATCACCTTTATGCATTCTTCTTTTTCAACTAATAGAAACTAGTTGTAATGGGGAAAATTCACAGTCATAAATAAAAGTGATGTGGTGACACATGTTACTAAGTATTATAGAAGTATTTCACAGAACCCAAGGGAAATTTTCTAAAATGCTTTAAAACTTGCAAGTGATGACAAAACCATCTGGAGAAAAATGATTATATATTCACTACAAAGTGCTTTTGTTGTTGCTAAAGACATTCACTAATTTATGAGAATCATTCAATTAACTTCACATCTTTCATTTTCCAAAATGAAGGTTTCCTACCCATCTTGTTTGTTTCTTACCAGACTCTTCTCTCTTGCTTAAATGCATTAGAAAAATAAAGAGTCAGAAATTATATACCTGAGGCTTTTGGAAGTACCATACTTTGTGTTAGTTCAATTATCATTTTCAGGGAACACAAAATAAAACTAAAAATAAGTAGGCTTGAACCAAAAACTCACAGTCTTTTCTCTCTGTCTCCACACACCTCCAGTTTCTTTTACAGTTGAATCAAAGTCCAGATAGTATAAACTACGTTCCATTTTGGTTTTTGTTTTGCCTATGCTATGTTGTTCTCAGTCTTGTCCTACTCTTTGCAACCCCATGGCCTGTAGCTCACCAGGCTCCTCTGTGCATGGAATTCTCCAGGCAAGAATACTGGAGTGGGTGGCCATTTCCTTCTTTAGGGCATCTTGGAAAATCTTATGGATGGAGGAGCCTGGAAGGCTGCCGTCTATGGGGTCACACAGAGTCGGACATGACTGAAGCGACTTAGCAGCAGTAGCAGCAGCCTGACCTAGGGATCAAACCTGCATCTCTTGTGTCTCCTGTGTTGACAGGCAGATTCTTTACCACTGAGCCACCTGGGATGTCCGATTTTGCCTTATAATTGATGTGATTAGTAAAACCATCTTTTAAAAAGAAAGCTCAGTATCATGATAAGAAAAGTTAAAGTGTAACAGGATCAAGGCTCTTGAGGTGTCCAGAACTCTAAGTCTTCTGGTACTAAATCAACCTAATAAACTCATAAATGCCACAACCTCATTCATCTGAGAATCAAGTAAGCATCCTTTAAGGGTTGATTTTCCCCATTGTTCCCTTCCTCCCAACAGTCACATACTTTTGTAAAATTTATAGGGATTATTGTATAGAAGTAGCAGTTCAAGTATAACCAAACAAAATAGCTGCATTCTGAAAATTTCATTACTATAAGCTTTAATATCCAAATAATATCGAGAATATTGCAATATCATGATATGCACATTAAAGAAGTGGGCATAATATGGACTCCTGAATTTTAGTCAGGTACAGAAATAATCTTTATAAATTCAAAGCTTAAGTGAAGCAAACTTTCATTCTGTAGTGAAACAAACCGCTCTAGCGATTTAGCAAAGTAAGAAAGTGATTTGGTGTGTCTATCTGATAAAGGTAATTAAACATAGTAAAACCACCGGCTAGCAGAGACATTTTATTTCTTGTTTTTAACGCTCTCTATTCATGCCAACACATGCATGTATTTGAAAAAGCTTCAGGTCTAAGAACTGGTGCAGAACAGATGGCAAACCATATTCTTTGAATAGTTCCATAACAGGGGCAAACCAAATAGCATTTTGTATTATGATATTTCTCATTCACTCTTCTTTCACAGGCAATTTCTTTTGCTAACTCTTACTTATCTAAGGTACATGTTTGTCTTATACTGTTGAATCATTTCAAAAGCAAAATGCAAAGACCCATACTCATAGAAACTTGAAATTTACTGGACATCCTTTTTATTTCTAACATTCTTAGCATTCCATAATTCTTAGCATTTTATATATATATATATATATACATATAATATTTTTGTCATTATAATACATACATATAACTGCTCCCAAAGACTAGCTTTTCTTTATTTCCATATCCATCCTCTGTCTTTATGATCACATCACATTTTCCATCGCTGGAGTTTTGTGATCACATTGCCTTTTGGACTCTTCTAAACCACAGATTCAGCTATGCCATCCCTTAGTTTAATACTTCCATGACTGAAAAATATACAATACTTACTGAAAAATACACAATACTTCCATGGCTGAAAAATACATAAATGAATAAAAATCATTAAGTTATGAGATCTTTTTCTACCTAGTCTTTATCAATATCTTCCTCTTCTTCTCTCTCCACATTACCAAATCCACCCTGTGATTTTTTGCATTCTTAAGTTATACATAACAAATGCCCAGGTGTCCCTCAGCTGCATCTGTATGTTTATATAGAGCACCTTTTATCTTGATTTTCTCTTTTCTTTTTCTTTCCTACTTATCTTCTCTCTTATTTGTTTAGATATTCCTAGTGGCCTCAAGATGCAATTTTATAGCAAGTATCTAAATAACTCAATATATTCTTGACACTGAGGCTTATTTTTCAGCTTTACTATTTGCACAGTTGGGAATACTGCTATATAGAAATACTTATCAGTAAAGTAAACCTTCTATCTCTGATGTTTCATCCTACAGGTAAAAATCATCCTGCTGTTGCCATTAAGTGCTTCGACTCATGCATAAACATTTTTTTTTAACTCCAAACAGCATGCTTAAAGTATGTTAGTTCATAATTGCGCGATGGTTGCATATTTTCAGTTTTTCTGAAAATTAAGTTCCACATTGACTCATTTAATGCACTACGGAAAACATTAAATTGTTTAATTCAATATTGGGATACTTTCATTACAGTAATAACAGTTTAACACCCTGCAGTGGCAATTCTGAATGGAAAATTAAGTATATATTTGTGGTAGCTTAGGTTATTTACATGTTAGGTGATACATCTTAGTATACCAGATATTATTCTTCAAAGAGAGAGATACACTTTCAAATAATTAGCTTAAATGCATCAAATCTATACAGGCTATTGTTAGATTAATTCCCTATTTTTCTGTTGAATTGATTGAAGTTTCTTCCGAACATTTTTCCCATGGAATTTTAGTATAAACTATATTGGCATGGCATGGACCATGAAAGCAATGCAAGACAATAAAAAGTGCTCATCCATTCTAATTTTCAAGTTCTGAAGTGTAAAGGAAAAAATTCTGAAACTGAAATAAATAATCAATTAAAAGTTGGTATTCCAATGAAGGATTTCTTTGGTGACTCAGATGGTAAAGAATCTGCCTACAATGCAGGAGACACAGGTTAAATCCTGAGTTGAGAAGATCCCCTGGAAAAGGGGATGGCTTCCCACTCCAGTATTCATGCCTGGAGTATTCCCTGGACAGAGGAGTCTGGTGGCGGGCTACAGTCCATGGATTGCAAAGAGTCAGGCACAAAATGACTGACAAACCAACACACACAGTCATACACACACAAACACACATGCCAATAAAACCAGAAATGAACATATTGTTGTAATTTTAATTTTTTCATCACGAATTAAAAGAAAAGAAGTCTTTGCATGTTTTTAAATGTATATGTTTCATTTAATGCTTTAGGGTTTCAAAAGTTTATTTAAATTGAAATCTATGTATCATCTATCTACACATACTAAATACTCAAATTATGGTGTTTAACACATTATAAAGCTTAACTTTCCATTGCATAGGAAAAGGAAAGCTTAATTGTAGTGCGAAATTAAGATATGATTTATTTGTAAATAGATAAAACCTTAGAAGCTCTATCTAATCATACCCCTTCAATATAGGTTTGCTATTTGATTGACTATAGAAATTGATCGTAAATGTTTTTTTAAAAAATTATTCCTCCATTCATGGCTGATCTTAAACCAGTAGGATCTTTTATGTATTTATATTTAATTGACTTGAATTTCCAGGGAGGAAACTCTTTGTTCTTGAGCTATGAGTCAATATAAAAGTATTCTTTAACTAAATGCCTTACCTTGAGGAGAATAGAATTAAAAAAAAAAAATCAACAGACTCTTTCAGTTCAGTTCAGTTGGTAGTTGTGTCTGACTCTTTGCGAACCCATGAATCGCAGCACGCTAGGCCTCCCTGTCTATCATCAACTCCCGGAGTTCACTCAGATTCACCTTCATTGAGTCAGTGATGCCATCCAGCCATCTCATCCTCTGTCGTCCCCTTCTCCTCCTGCCCCTAATCCCTCCCAGCATCAGAGTCTTTTCCAATGAGTCAACTCTTTGCATGAGGTGGCCAAAGTACTAGAGCTTCAGCTTTAGCATCATTCCTTCCAAAGAAATCCCAGGGCTGATCTTCAGAATGGACTGGTTGGATCTCCTTGCAGTCCAAGGGACTCTCAAGAGTCTTCTCCAACATCAAAGTTCAAAAGCATCAATTCTTTGATGCTCAGCCTTCTTCACAGTCCAACTCTCACATCCATACATGACCACAGGAACAACCATAGCCTTGACTAGACGGACCTTAGTCGGCAAAGTAATGTCTCTGCTTTTGAATATACTATCTAGGTTGCTCATAACTTTTCTTCCAAGGAGTAAGCATTTTTTAATTTCATGGCTGCAGTCACCATCTGCAGTGATTTTGGAGCCCAAAAAAATAAAGTCTGACACTTTCCACTGTTTCCCCATCTATTTCCCATGAAGTGATGGGACCAGATGCCATGATCTTCGTTTTCTGAATATTGAGCTTTAAGCCAACTTTTTCGCTCTCCTCTTTCACTTTCATCAACAGGCTTTTTACTTCCTCTTCACTTTCTGCCATAGCTGCATCCTCATTTTTTTTTGTTTCTAACAATGAATTCACAGGTTAAGTTATAGAATGGATTGTACAGAATAATCCCTTAATATTCTTTTTGTGATTATCTAAACTTGAGAGAGGAAAAGAAGACTTTTTTTTTTTTTTTAATCAACTACTTGTGCCATGACAAGCAAAAAATAACTTTATCCAAGACAACATACGCCTAATTTTTTTCCTGGTATAATCATTGTCATCTCCTTTTTAAAATCAAGCCATTAAGCTAAAAAATGTTGTCTCTACTGTTAATGGATGAGTTCTAATACTAAATAGGACAGAGAGTGGCCCTGAAGCCTATTCCCTGCTTCTAATGCCAGGAGCTGATACTACAAAAGATTGAAACTTGTCTTCATAGGGAATTTCTGTGAAGATCATTCTGTTTTACAGAGGCACATTTAGGTATCATTTTACCTGTTTGGCTTTCCTTTGGAACAAGAACTTGTGATTATTACCTAGAGATATGCTGTCAAATAGGATAGTGGTTATATATGTGTCTACTTATATTTAAATAAAGTTTTAAAATTCTGTTTCTCAATCTCCCTAGTGCATTTCATATGTAAACTAGACACTTATGGGTAGTGACAAAATGGTTAATAGAACTTTCCTTTATTTAAAAAAATTATGCAGCCTTCGCTAGGATTTCATTAATGCCTCATCCACTTAAATAGGTTATCCCAAGGACTTAAGATGTGACCAATAACAATTATGACCCTACAGAAGGCCTTCTTCAATGAACAATGTAACAAAATAGAGGGAAACAACAGAAAGTTTAGATTTAGGGATCTCTTTAAGAAAACTGGAAATAAGAAAGTACCATTTTGTTCAAAGATGGGCAAAATAAAGGACAGAAATGGTAAAGACCTAATAGAAGCAGGAGAGATCAAGGGATGGAAAGACTACACAGAATAACCATACCAAAAAGATCTTAATGACTTAGATAACCATGATGGTGCCGATTCTCACTCAGCCAGACATTGTGGAGTGTGAAGTCAGTGGGCCTTGGGAAGCACTGCTGTGAATAAAGCTAGTGGAGAAGATGGAATTCCAGCAGAGCTATTTAAAATCCTAAAAGATGATGCTCTTAAATATGTCAGGAAATCTGGAAAACCCAGAAGTGGCCACAGAACTGGAAAAGTCAATCCTCATCCCAATTCCCAAGAGGGGCAGTACTAGAGAATGTTGAAACCACTGGAGTGCAATTGTTTGCACTCATCTCTCATGCTAGTAAGGTTATGCTCAAAATCCTCCAAGCTAGGCTGAAGCATTATGTGAACCAAGAACTTCTGATGTTCAGGCTGGGTTTAGAAAAGGCAGAAGAACCAGAGATCAATTTGCCAACATTTTCTGGATCATAGAGAAAGCAAGAGAATTCCAGAAAAATATCTACCTATGTTTCATTGACTTTGCTAAAGCCTTGACTGTGTGCATCATAACAAACTGTAGAAAACTCTTAAATAGATGGGAATATCAGACCATCTTCCTGTCTCTTGAGAAACCTGTATGATGTTTAAGAAGCAACAGTTAGAACCCTGCATGACTGGTTCAGGATTGAGAAAGGAATATGACAAGACTTGTCACCTATTTTTTAAACTTATACACAGAGCATATCATGTGAAATTCCAGGCTTGATGAGTTGCAAGCTGGAATCAAGATTGCTGGGAGAAATATCAAAAACCACAGATATGCAGATGATACCATTCTAATGGCAGAAAGCGAAGAAGAACTAAAGAACCTTTTTGATAATGGTGAAGGAGGAGAGTGAAAAAAAAAACAGCTTAAAACTCAATATTAAAAAAAAGACTAAGATCATGGCATCTGGTTTCATCACTTCATGGCAAATAGAAGGGGGAAAGATGGAAGCAGTGACATTTCATCTTCTAGGGCTCTAAAATCACTGTGGATGTTGACTGCATCCATGAAATTAGAAGATGATTTCTTCCTGGCAGGAAAGCTATGACAAATCTAGACAGTGCATTAAAAAGCAAAGACATCACTTTGTAAACAAAGGTCCATATAATTAAGGCTATGGTCTTTCCAGTGGTGATGTATGGATGAGTGCTGCACAGTAAAGAAAGCAAAGTGCTGAAAAATTTATGCTTTTAAACTGTGGTTCTGGAGAAGACTCTTGAGAGTCCCTTGGAAAGCAAGGTGATCAAACAAGTCAATCCTAAAGGAAATCAACCCTGAATACTCTTTGGAAGGACTGATTATAAAGCTCCAATATTTTGGCCACCTGATGGAAACAGCTGACTCATTAGAAAAGACTCTAATGCTGGGAAAGATTGAAGGCAGAAGGAGAAAAGGGTGACAGAGGATGGGATGTTTCAATGGCATCAGCTATTTACTGGACACGAACGTGGGCAAAATCTGGAAGATGATGAAGGACAGGGAGGCCTGGCATGCTGCAGCACAAAGAGTCAGACAGGACTTGGTGACTGAACAAACTATGGCAGTGTGTGTCTAAGTACCAAGTAAAATAATTTAAAAATTATGTGTCTATAATTGTGTATTTTTTATTGCAACCTTAAATTTCCAAAGTTAAAACACACACACACACACATGCTCACAGTTTAAAAAAATAATTAAAAAAAAAAAACCCTGGCATTCAAAAAATCAAAATGAAGTAACAAAGAATTGAGGACAATAAAAAGTAATAGATTTTTGTCTCTCCTAAGTTATGCAGAGTACATCATGAGAAACGCTGGACTGGAAGAAACACAAGCTGGAATCAAGATTGCCGGGAGAAATATAAATAACCTCAGATATGCAGAGGACACCACCCTTACGGCAGAAAGTGAAGAGGAGCTAAAAAGCCTCTTGATGAAAGTGAAAGAGGAGAGGGAAAAAGTTGGCTTAAAGCTCAACATTCAGAAAACGAAGATCATGGCATCTGGTCCCATCACTTCATGGGGAATAGATGGAGAAACAGTGAAAACAGTGTCAGACTTTATTTTTGGAGGGCTCCAAAATCACTGCAGATGGTGACTGCAGCCATGAAATTAAAAGATGCTTACTCCTTGGAAGAAAAGTTATTAGCAACTAGATAGTATATTCAAAAGCAGAGACATTACTTTGCCGACTAAGGTCCGTCTACTCAAGGCTATGGTTGTTCCAGTGGTCATGTATGGATGTGAGAGTTGGACTGTGAAGAAGGCTGAGCACCGAAGAATTGATGCTTTTGAACTGTGGTGTTGGAGAAGACTCTTGAGAATCCCTTGGACTGCAAGGAGATCCAACCAGTCCATTCTGAAGGAGATCAACCCTGGGATTACTTTGGAAGGAATGATGCTAAAGCTGAAGCTCTAGTACTTTGGCCACCTCATGCAAACAGTTGGCTCATTGGAAAAGACTCTGATGCTGGGAGGGATTAGGGGCAGGAGGGGAAGGGGACGACCGAGAATGAGATGACTGGATGGCATCATGGACTCGATGGACGTGAGTCTGTGTGAACTCCGGGATTTGTGATGGACAGGGAGGCCTGGTGTGCTGCGATTCATGGGGTCGCAAAGAGTCGGACAGGACTGAAGGACTGAACTGAACTGAAGATATTTCCACTCCTTGTTTGGAAGTTTATTTAAAGGTTTGACAACAGTCATTTCAGGCCTCCATTCTATTTGGCTACTGCCTATGCATCCACATACAAACATAATTGAAGGTAAAATAATGTGAACATTCTCTCCCATAGAAACCTGTTTGGAAAGTTAAAGTTTTTTTTTTGTTTTGTTTTGTTTTTTTCCCAGAAGATGGCTGTACTTATAATAAACAGTTAGGTAGATCTCTCATTTGTGGACCATTTTAAAATAGTTTTGCTCACATATCTCAAGTTATAGTAACTGAGGGCCATGTAAAATGAACATGACCTTGATGAAATGATTCCACAAAAAAGTAGCAAACTTTTTCTTTGCTCAGAGTATGCAAATAATTGAGTCAAATGTCAGGTTATCAAATAAATATACATCAATTAAAATAAATAGATTTTTTAAATGTAAGAAAAACAGGTTATTATTATTTATTATCAGAAACGATGGCTGCAGTATCATAAATAGGCTTCTCATGCAGCTCAGACCAGAGACCCAGGTTCAATCCATGGGTTGGGAAGATCCCCTGGGGAAGAAAATGGCATTCCACTTCAGTGTTCTTGCCTGAAGAATTCCATGGACAGAGGAGCCTGGTGGGCCACATAATCCATGGTATCACAAAGAGTCAGACATGACTGAGCAAATAACACTTTCAATAACACTTTCAACATACATATTCTTAAGTTTTAAAAAAAGACCAATGATGAGCTAGTTAATTCTGCTTCAGGTGGAGAACTGCTAAGTGTCAATCAGAATTTTTCCTCAGTGTATATCTGGCATCAGGTTTTTGCCATGCAATAACCACAACTGGTTCCATAACAAACTGTGGAAAATTCTTAAAGGGATGGAAATACCTCCTGAGAAACCTGCATGCAGATCAAGAAGCAACAGTTTGAACCAGACTTGGAATGACAGATTGGTTCCAAATTGGGAAAGAACTATGTCAAGGTTGTATATTAACTTCTGTGCACAGCACATCGTGCAAATGCTGGGCTGGAACAAGCAGAAGCTGGAATCAAGATTGCCAGAAATATCAGTAATCTCATGAAGATGACACCACCTTTATGGCAGAAAGTGAAGAAGAACTAAATAACCTGTTGATGAAGGTGAAAGAGGAGAGTGAAGAGGGTGGCTTAAAAATCAACATTAAAAAACCCAAGATCATGGCATTTGGTCCCATAACTTCATGGCATATAGTTGGAGAACCATGAAAACAGGGAGATACTTTAATTTTTTGTGCTCCAAAATCACTGCCAATGGTGACTGCAAGCACAAAACTAAAAGATGCTTTCTCTTTGGAAGAAAAGCTATGACAAACCTAGACAACATGTTAAAAGGTAGAGATATTACTTTGCCGACAAAAGTCTGTATATCAAAGCGATAGTTTTTCCATAGTCCTGTATGGATGTGAGAGTTGGACAATAAAGAAGGCTAAGTGCTGAAGAATTGATACTTTTGAACTGTGGTGTTGGAGAAGACTCTTGAAAGTCCCTTGGACTGCAAGATCAAGCCAATCAATCCAAAACAAAATCAACACTGAATATTCATCAGAAGGACTGATTATGAAGCTGAAACTCCAATACTTTGGCCACTTGATGCAAAAAGCCAATTCACTAGAAAAGACCCTGAAGCTGGGAAATATTGAAAGCAGGCAGAGAAGGGCACCGACTCAATGTACATAAGTTTGAGAAAACTCTGAGAGGTGGTGAAGGACAGGGAAGCCTGGCATGCTGCAATCCATGGGATCACATAGAGTCAGACACTACTGAGCAACTGAACAACAAACAGCTGGGGACATTATAAAGAAAAGCAGGCAAATGTGAGGAGTAAGGACTAAATAGTCTATCCCAAGCTTTGAAATTCTTATATTCTCCATCAATATAATTTTTCAACCTCTTATTTCATATGTAATGAGAGGGAGCTATAGATTACACAAGCAGCCACTCAAATAGTTATGTATCAGGCTATTCACGTAATAAAGAAATTACGTCTTCATATTTCCTTTTTTATAGTCAGAAATTCAGTGTCTCATAAGTATATCCTAAGTCTAATTAAATTGGAAATTTGAAATCCCCATTGAATCAAGAATCTTCCCAACCAAATTGTAGATGTTATGAGTTACAAAAAACAAACACACTTTCAATTAGAGTGGATATACGTGTTATTTTTCTTTCCCCTTTCACAAACAGCCAGGGTACATACATTTCCCATTACACATGCATGACTCATAGAGGAGGAAGTGAATTTAATGGAATTGATGCCGTTTTAATGGCTGTGTGGATCCCATAGGATTTCTCATTGTGTAAGCAAATGGGTGAAAGAGTGGTTAGATGGTAATTTGGGGTAACACTATGCTGCTGAATATAGGACTGTTGATGATAATAATCATTAAATATAGAAAAAGCTAAACCATTGTTTAAATAAGTTGAAGCGATGGTGAAAGCTGCTATTGATGGGAGTATGAGAAAAGAAGCACTATTATGATTTTGATGGGAATTTACATGTGTACAATTTCTTTTGGACTAAGAGTGGATAATATAAAACAGGGCAAAATAAATAGTATGAATACTCTTTGACCCAGAAATTTCTCTTCCAGGAGTATATTTTAAGATACATTAGTGCAGGTATAAAGAGAAATGACTACAGCGTTTTCTGCCATGGCAAGACTTTAGAAATAGCCTGACATCTACCACAGGCACAGTTGGTGGAAAATTAAATATTAATACTAGTTTTATCAGGTGGTTCTTAAGTAGGAGAATCATATGAAAATCTACCAATGTGGGGAATACTAAAACATATTATATCACCATGCTATATATATATGTATTAAGATCTTTCCTAGTGGTTCAGATGATTAAGAATCTGACTGCAATGGGTTCAATTCCTTGGGTTGGGAAGATCCTTTAGAAAAGGGAATGGCTATGCACTCCAGTATTCTTGCCTGGAGAATTCCATGGACAGAGTAGTCTGGTGGGCTACAGTCTTCAGGATCACAAAAAGTTGGACACTTTCACTTTTCACATAAACATGTCAAATGTTTTTATTATTTTAATTTTATGATATCACCCAAATACATTACTTTGCAAAGAAAAATATAGGTAAAGAACAATGTTTCTCTTTTAAACAACAGGGTCATATGTACTGAATTATATACTTTCATTTTTATTCTGTAAATTTACTCTGCTGCTGCTAAGTCACTTCAGTCGTGTCTGACTCTGTGCGACCCCATAGACGGCAGCCCACCAGGCTCCCCCGTCAGCAGGATTTTCCAGGCAAGAACACTGGAGTGGGTTGCCATTTCTTTTTCTTTTTTCCTTTTATTATTATTATTATTTAATTTACAATATTGTATTGGTTTTGCCATACATCAACATGAATCCACCACAGGTGTACAAGTGTTCCCCATCCTGAACCCCCCTCCCATCTCCCTCCCCATACCATCCCTCTGGGTCATCCCAGTGCGCCAGCCCCAAGCATCCTGTATCTTACATCAAACCTGGACTGGCGATTCATTTCTTATATGATATTATACGTGTTTCAATGCCATTCTCCCAAATCATCCCACACTGTCCCTCTCCCACAGAGTTCAAAAGACTGTTCTATACATCTATGTCTCCTTTGCTCTCTAGCATACAGGGTTATCATTACCGTCTTTCTAAATTCCATATATATACATTAGTAGACTGTATTGGTGTTTTTCTTTCTCCAGTGCATGAAAGTGAAAAATGAAAGTGAAGTCGCTCACTCATGTCCGACACTGCAGCCTACCAGGCTCCTCCATCCATGGGATTTTCCAGACAATAGTACTGGAGTGGGTTGCCATTGCCTTCTCCAGCAAATTTACTCTAGAAACCATTAATTACCTAATTAACTATAAGAATTAAGGTATGAGTTGACGAATAAGAAAAATAACACTTCCATTATTTGATTTTTTTATCATGTACTTTTATTATTTTTAATAAGATTATTTTATTATGAAAACAGAGGTCCAGCAGTCAGCTTCTTCAATCATGTCCTGGGATTTTATTCACTCTGAGGAACACAGAAAGCCTTTATCTCACAAAGTACTGTGACCCAAGGATGCTGATAATTCTCTAATCCCACATCCCTCACTTTTCCTTTCTGGCTCAGCACAATGACAGTTCCTACAGAGAACCAGTAGTTAGGAGTCAGGAGGTTAATAAAAATCTTCTCTTAAATGTCATGGTTCCTAGAAAACTGAGGTCAAGTTTTACAGATTGATTTTGACTATTGTTCACATGAGAATCACCAATAGAACATTTTAAAGATAGATATTAATAGGTGTAGGGGAAGCCTGGTCATCTGTATATATTAATTATTTACTTTGAATGGAGCATAATTAAAAAATTAGGATGTTTTTGCAATACATCGTTATGAATCAACCATAGTTATACATGTATTCCTTCCATCTTGAACCCCCCATACCTCCTCCACCCTAAACCTCTAGGTTGTCACAAAGCACTAGCTTTGGGTGTGAAGACCTATTTCTGGTTTTAATCTACAGTCCCAGTTTCTGTAAGGTGTAAAATATAGTTTCAACATTCTTTGGACTATTTGTGTACACTTTAATTCCTAGAAATATCATTCTATCTCCTTTAAACACAGAGAGAGGGAGAGAGGAGGTGTTTAAAGTGATACTGAGACATTTCAATTGTTAAGGGTATGCATTTCTATTTCTTTCTGCATGCTTTTCTTCTGGCTTTGCTCAGGAGTCCATTGCCTTGTGAAAGGAAATTCCAAGTTTCTTTCCTTGTTAGTCATCTCAGTCAAGCTGTATCCCTGCTATCTATATCCAGGAGAGTAGCAAGCTAAATTTGTACCAGAATCTCAGTTAACTCTATAATATTCCTGCAAATACTTTTAGTATAAGGACAATGAAGAGAAAGAATCATTAATTCAGTTTCTGTAGTTTTCAAGCTGTGCTTTATAAACAGTGCAACTTTTGAGAGTTTAAGTCAGCCATCATCATGCATGCAAAGTATGTAAGATAAGATGTGCTTTTGGCTGTGGTTGACCAATATTAGAAGACTAGACAACACTAGGGAACAGATAGAATATGAGATGTGACATAACTCTGGATTTCATTTAGGGACACCACAGATAAGGACAAGAATGTCAGATCTTAAATAATGTCACAATGTTGTCATATTGTCAAATATGTCTAAGAATGTTCATAGGCTCATATTGTCAAAGAATGTTCCCAATTGGACAGAAGATCCTCATTGTGATAATACTTTTTTGTACACCTCTTACCTTATATTGAGGTTTCCCAGATGGCTTGGTGGTAAAAAAAAACCCACCTGCCAAGTTTCCCTGGTGGTTCATACCATAAAGAATCTGCCTGGACGTAGAAGACAACAAGAGATGCAGATTACATCCCTGGATTGGGAAGATCCTCTAGAGAAGGGAATGGTTACCCACTCCAGTATTTTTGCCTGGAGAATTCCATGGACAGAGAAGTCCATGAAGTCTCAAAAAGTCAGACATGGCTGAATGACTAACACTTTCCCTTTTGCTAGGTAAGGAATATCCTAGATTTGAGCTGTTTTCCTGCCCAGTGAAAATGTAAGGACAACTTTTCTGCATTCACTCAGAGGGGTATGAAAAGATGAACCTCTTTGAAAAGCAGATGAGTTTATGAACAAACTAAATCATTACAGAAAGGGGAAGTGCTTCATAGGGAGTCTATCAATCATTACTGAAACCTCTTGGCACAATTACATTCCATTATGACACTTTCCCCTCATTAAAATGTAGCCCTCTAGACTTATCCTGTGGGATTTTGATGATTTCTAGATGAATAATATGCAATAAAATTTATTTTATTAGAAGGAACTAGATATGGTAATGCCTAAAGGCACAGAACATTAGGAGAAATACTTTACTGTTTGATTTAAAATATCCATGGTGATGATACTATATCATATTTTTATAGTTATCAGTACATATAACATCACCATTAATATTTCTTTTAATTCTTAAAAATATTTTTGAACTAATAAGCATTCTTATTACCTCCATTTTACAGATGAACACAACTCAAAAAATCAACTAACTTACTGAAATCCAAATGGTAACAATGGCATACACATTTTCCCCTACCTCTAAGTTCATGGCTTTTCCAGAAAAGCACATCAGACTTCCATTTTCAATAATGAATAAGTAGCATTTGATTTTCTGGGTTTCTATGAATAGTACATAATTTTTATTCCTTGTCAAAGCTTTCTGGCCTTGCTACTTCATTCAATCAAAGTTTAATAATGTGACCTCCTTGAAGTATACTATTAGAAAATAAAATTAATTAGTTGAAGCCCAGTGGTACAGATAACCTAACTACTGAAAAAACTGGTTCTCCCTCAGGACATGGCCTCTATACAGGGCTAAATTTGAAGCACAGACTTCTTGTTCTTTCTTCTAAGGAGAAAATAATTCATATTCTTGTAACAGACAACAGCACAAGAAACTTATTTTTAAATATGCTCTTTAAAGGTTAAATTGACGTTAAACTGGTTTTCTAAACTAATACACCTAATGAGTCTTCAAGACTGGGGACAGCTGTCTGTTCTTTTACATCACACTCTCGATAGTGCTATCTCTAAGACATGCTGGCAAGAAACAGGAAATCAGTTTCAGCCAAATTCCCACGTTTCAGAGTCTTGCTGATGAGAGCAGAAAAGAATCTGTTGACAAGACAGTGTGGGTGGGTGATTAAGCCCATATATACAGTGTATCACCAACTCACACTTGTCTCAATCTAGAAAAGGACAATTTTATGTCTAGTGTTAATGTTTTAGATAAATACCAATTATTTCAAAAGCTAGTGCTTCTAGAATGGAAACAAGTTTACTAAACAGTGAGCTGTGATTTGAAAATTCAGCAATCACATTAAAAATATTCTTAAGCTCAACTGTTCTTTAAAACTATAGACAAGGCCACAAAAATAAATGTATTTTTTAAATTTGAGGACTTTAGCATTTTGTGCAATTCAAAAATGTTTTAGAGTACTTTGCAAGTCTGAAAATGTCTTAGTTCAATAAAGAGCTCTAACCAATAATATGATACATAGATTGAAATGTATCTTGAATAGTTAATGTCTCATGTAAATTTTATCTAAATACTGGTAATTTATATTACCATTGATGTGTATAGTCAAGGAATATTCATTTGTTTTTTCGTTTCAAAATTTGATAAATATAATGTTGCCAATGGCATTGAAAACCTGTAAAATGTTATGAGATATATTTATCCATTATGCTTTTTAAAAAGTTTGCCCCTACCCTTAACAAAATTTGTTTTTCTTTATTGTTTTGGAATATATTATTTCCTCTTCAGCAGTGATTTTAATTGTAGCCACAATATTCACTACTTTAAAATAATCTTTGTTTGACTTAGTACCCCTTTGTATTTCCATCATTGTGACCATTGAGATGACACCACCCTATGCAGAAGTGAAGAGGAACTAAAAAGCCTCTTGATGAAAGTCAAAGAGGAGAGTGAAAAAGTTGGCTTAATGCTCAACATTCAGAAAACAAAGATCATGGCATCTGGTCCCATCACTGTGTGGGAAATCGATGGGGAAACAATGGAAACAGTGTCAGACTATTTTGGGGGGCTCCAAAATCACTACAGATGGTGACTGCAGCCATGAAATTAAAAGATGCTTACTCCTTGGGAGAAAAGTTATGACCCACCTAGATAGCATATTGAAAAGCAGAGACATTACTCTGCCAACAAAGTTCCGTCTAGTCAAGGCTATGGTTTTTCCAGTGGTCATGTATGGATGTGAGAGTTGGACTGTGAAGAAAGCTGAACGCCGAAGAATTGATGCTTTTGAACTGTGGTGTTGGAGAAGACTCTTGAGAGTCCCTTGGACTGCAAGGAGATCCAACCAGTCCATTCTGAAGGAGATCAGCCCTGGGTGTTCATTGGAAGGAACGATGCTAAAGCTGAAACTCCAGTATTTTGGCCACCTCATACAAAGAGTTGACTCTGGAAAAGATTCTGATGCTGGGAGGAATTGGGGACAGGAGAAAAATGGTATGACAGAGGATGAGATGGCTAGATGGCATCACCGACTAGATGGACATGAGTCTGAGTGAACTCCGAGAGTTGGTTATGGACAGGGAGGCCTGGTGTGCTGCGATTCATGGGGTCGCAGAGAGTCGGACACAACTGAGCGACTGAACTGAGCTGAACTGAACTGACCATTGCGAGAAATGAGAGAATGGGAAAACTTTAGCGACTTCAATATTTTATAAATTCACTTCTTCCATTCTCTGCTGCTGCTGCTAAGTTGCATCATTCGTGTCTGAATCTGTGGGACCCCATAGACAGCAGCCCACCAGGCTCCCCCGTCCCTGGGATTCTCCAGCCTATGATTAAAAGTAAATATAAATTTTGAGATTTCTCACTAAAATTAAAACATGTCCTGAAATCTGTCGCCTTTATTTTGTTTTACTGTCGCCTTTTCTTAAGATATGTTTTCTCATCTTGTTATTGAAAGTGAGGTCTGGCTCCTCACCACTCAAAAGCCATTAAAGAGACCAGGTTGGTGGAAGAGAAAATTTGCTTTACTTTGGATGCCAGCCACCAATGAGGGTGAGGGGAAGCAGACTCCAGTTCAAAGGCTGAGTAGCCTCCCACTGTCAGTCAGTGTGGAAGAGCTTTTATTGACAGAAGAAGAGGCTACATATAGAAACAGTACAGTCAACTCTGTCATCTTGAAATTGGTCACCAGTCATCTTGATTGTTTCAGGTAGCCACTTCCAGTGTGTTTGATTACATTTCTTTGAGGCTAATTCTCAGAATTATAGTAGCTTTGTGATGGCTATAGTCTGGTCATCATGAAGTTAATTTCTATCTGGTGGAGGTTTCAGTATCTATAAGACAGCTCACAAGATATGTTTCAGAATATTATGATAGCCCTCAAAAAGGAATGAAGGGTCCTTTACTATGCCTAATGACCACATTATTTTTATTTAGTCTCCTTTGGCAGTTTTCCTTTGTTTTTGCTTGTTCTTGTGTCTCTGATTATATTTATTCTTTGGCTAAAGTTTTTCCACAAACAAAAGGCAGACAGAAGACATGGGGGTCAAGGGCCATAGGGTTCTGCTTTGATTTAATCTGACATATTATAATCCCATTCATTTTCCACAAATATGTCTGTACCTTAACAGAGTATTATCTGTGTCCAATATGTTCTACAATTACTTTGTACTTTTGCACTTCCCTTCTTTAGATGGAAAAAGTATTTTGCCTATTTGGTCACTAGAAACAGTCAGCTGTGGATGGAGATCTTCGAGTTGCTTTATCCATGTACTATTTTTACTTTTTTCTCACCCATTCATAGTATTTCGGGGATTCTAAACTCTATACTTCCTGCTTGTGAAAAAGTTAAAATCAGGTAGAGAGTAGGGTTTGTACAATACCTTAAGAGTCAGTTAGATTTTTCAGATTCAAATTTAAGAAGAAATTTCAAATTAAAGAAGAGTATCTAGCCTTAAAAAGCAAAGCAACAACAAAAACTATATACAACAAAACAATAAAAAACAAACAAAATCTATAAGGACTAGAAGGAAAGGATTATAAAACATAGGCTATAATATGCTGTCTCCAGTTATTGGGAAGAGGGTGTCTCTATGAAAGAATGAAGGCAGCTGATCCAATCAAATTTTCTGCTAAACATCTTAATGACAGACGTGGGACACAAAGGAAATTTCATGTGGAATTCTTCAAAAGAATGCACTTGGTTTCTTATAATTTTTATTGAGATATAATTGATATATAACATTAGTAGTGATTCTATATATGAATATAATACAAAATGATCACAATAAATCTAGTTAATATTCATCAATACACATAATTATATATTTTTCTTGTAATGAGAACTTTTAATACCTACTCTCTTAACTTTTGGGCTTCCCTGGTAGCTCAGTTGGTAAAGAACCCACTTGCAATACTGGAGTCTGCGTGCAATGCAGGAGAACAGGGTTCAATTTCTGGGTCTGGAAGATACCCTGGAGAAGGTAATGGCAACCCACGCCAGTATTCTTGCTTGGAAAATATCATGGACAGAGAAGCCCAATGGGCTACAGTCCATGGGGTCGCAAGAGTTGGACGCAATTTAGCAAATAAATTACCAACTAAACCACCAAACCACCTGTTAATTCTCAAACATTCAATATAGTATTGTTAACCATAGAGATTATACTGTATATTATATCCCTAGAGTTAATTAACTGAAATTTTACATTTTGATCATCTTCATTCATTTTGACCACCCTCCAATTCTAGCTTCTGGCAACCACCACCACCTTGAATTTCTTATGGAAAAAAAGAAAGCCCTGGAATTTATAGATTGAAGGTACATGGTTCTTTAGAAAACATCATATAAGCTGTGAAATAAGCTAAATATAAAACAGAGATGTTTCATGTTGAGATGGCTCTCTTGCAGAAATGAAGTGAATTGCCTATGTGATTTAGAGATTTGATGTATGAATTTTCTATTGATACTGTAAAAAATTACCAGCACTGAGTGGCCCAGTGACTCAAGGATTTTAATCTTAAATTCCTTTGGTCAAAAATCTGCTATGGAACTTACTGGGTTAAACTCAACATGTCAGCAAGGCTACATTCCACTCTGAGTTCCAGCTACAGGAAGCCACATACATTATCTTATATCCTCTTTCTCCGTATTTTCTCTCTTCTGTATCCTTCTGCTTCCACTTTTAAGGGCCGTCTTCTCTTTTTACATCTTCTTCTTTCCAAGCTATTACACTTATCACAGGACAGTCATTTAAAAAGTAATACCTATTTGCCATAGTTTTCTTGAAATACAATTGACATATAGAACTGTATAAGTTTAAAAAATGTCTGTGACTCAACGGGTATTTTTCCACTAGTGTAGATTCAGCCAAAGCAAAAAGCCATGAAGAAACATTAAATCCTAAGATAGTCAGAAATATCAGTTTAGCCAGTCTTTTAATTTACTATGAAAGACATTAAGTAGTAAATTATCATATTTAATTTACACTTTATATTTCTAACCACTTTTTGATATAGGTGCTAATAAGCAGCAAAAAGGATAAGTGGCAGACATATATAGGAAGAACGCAAAATGAAATAATTCACAGGTGTGATTATTAGCCCCTGATAAATGAATAAAATGGCTAAAATTGCAATCTAGGGATAGAAAATTTGAAGCTAAATAGTATGTAATACTATCTAATGACATATTTTTCCTATGAATTGGCCAACGAATCTAAGATGCAAGCTTAGTCACTCAGTCGTGTCTGACTCTTTGCGACCCATTATACTGTAGCTCCCCAGGCTTCTCTGTCCATGGAATTTTTTAGGCAAGGATACTGGAGTGGGTTGGCATTTGCTTCTCCAAGGGATCTTCCTGACCCAGAGATTAAAGACTTCCCAATGGCTCAGCAGGTAAAGAATCTACTGGCAATGCAGGAATCTAAGAATCCCATTATACACACAGTCACAACACATATGTACACATGTATATGCACATGTATTTACACATAATGACAAGGATCAGAGATACCTATGTGTGTCTCTAATAAAATCATGTACAAGAGCATATTGAGTAGTCTCTCTATGGAGTGAAAAATGTAGGAGCATCATCCCCTTAGGCTGTGATTCTTAAAAAGTAACTCTTTGTCTATTCTAGCTAGAATATGGAATAATATACGGCTATTTCAAGCCTAGAGAATGGGTTCAAGCATGATTCTCTTAGAATTGAGAAATAAGTTCATAGCTTATGAGATCTTTTCACCGGGTTCCATGAAATATTGCAACAATTTCTCTGCCTCTGCTTAACAGCTCATTTTTCCTGAGACACCTAGGAGAATAACAAGGAGTAAAGATCAATTAAAACAATCTTAGAAACTGCATTTGTGTTACAATTTTAAAAGAAAACTACAGGCCAATATCACTGATGAACATAGATGCAAAAATCCTTAACAAAATTCTAGCAATCAAATCCAATAACGCATTAGAAAGATCATACACCATGACCAAGTGGGCTTTATCCTAGGGATGCAAGGATTCTTTAATATCCCAAATCAATCACGGTAATACACCACACTAACAAATTGAAAAATAAAAGCCATATGATTATCTCAATAGATGCAGAGAAAGCCTTTGACAAAATTCAACATCCATTTATGATAAAAACTCTTCAGAAACCAGGAATAGAAGGAACATACCTCAACATAATAAAGGCTATATATGACAAACCCGCAGCAAGCATTATCCTCAATGGTGAAAAATTGAAAGCATTTCCCCTAAAGTCAGGAAAAAGACAAGGGTACCCAGTTTCACCGTTACTATTCAACATAGTTTTGGAAGTTTTGGCCACAGCAATCAGAGCAGAAAAAGAAATAAAAGGAATCCAAATTGGAAAAGAAGAAGTAAAACTCTCACTGTTTGCAGATGACATGATCCTTTACATAGAAAACCCTAAAGACCCCACCAAAAAATTACTAGAGCTAATCAATGAGCATAGTAAATTTGTAGGATATAAAATCAACACACAGAAATCCCTTTCATTACTATACACTAATAATGAGAAAATAGAAAGAGAAATTAGGAAACAATTCCATTCACCATTGCAATGGAAATAATAAAATACTTAGGAATATATCTACCGAAAGAAACTAAAGACGTATATATAGAAAACCATAAAACACTGGTGAAAGAAATCAAAGAGGACACTAATAGATGGAGAAATATACCATTTTCATGGATCAGAAGAATCAATACAGTGAAAATGAGTATACTACCCAAAGCAATCTATAGATTCAATTCAATCCTTATCAAGCTACCAACAGTATTTTTCACAGAACTAGAACAAATAATTTCAAGATTTGTATGGAAATACATAAAACCTCGAATAGCCAAAGCAATCTTGAGAAAGAAGAATGGAACTGGAGGAATCAACCTGCCTGACTTCAGGCTCTACTACAAAGCCACAGTCATCAAGACAGTATGGTGACAGTATGGTACTGGCACAAAGACAGAAATATAGATCAATGGAACAAAATAGAAAGCCCAGAGATAAATCCATGCACCTATGGACACCTTATCTTTGATAAAGAATGCAAGAATATACAATGAATTACAGACAATCTCTTTAACAAGTGGTGCTGGGAAAACTGGTCAACCACTTGTAAAAGAATGAAACTAGATCACTTTCTAACACCATACACACACACACACACACACACACACACACACACACATACCTCAAAAAATGGATTAAAGATCTAAACGTAAGACCAGAAACTATAAAACTCGTAGAGGAGAACATAGGCAGAACACTCTCTGACATAAATCACAGCAGGATCCTCTATAACCCATCTCCCAGAATACTGGAAATAAAAGCAAAAATAAACAAATGGGATCTAATTAAAATTAAAAGCTTCTGCACAACAAAGGAGACTATAAGCAAGGTGAAAAGACAGCCTTCAGAGTAGGAGAAAATAATAGCAAATGAAGCAACTGACAAACACCTAATCTCAAAAATATAAAAGCAACTGCTGCAGCTCAATTCCAGAAAAATAAACGACCCAATCAAAAAATGGACCAAAGAACCAAATAGACATTTCTCCAAAGAAGACATACAGATGGCTAACAAACACATGAAAAGATGCTCAACATCACTCATTATCAGAGAAATGGGAATCAAAACCACAATGAGCTACCATTTCATGCCAGTCAGAATGGCTGTAATCAAAAAGTCTACAAACAATAAATGCTAGAGAGGGTGTGGAGAAAAGGGAACCCTCTTACACTGTTGGTGGGAATGCAATCTACTACAGCCACTATGGAGAACAGTGTGGAGATTCCTTAAAAAACTGGAAATAGAACTGCCTTATGACACAAAAATCCCACTGCTGGGCATACACACCAAGGAAACCAGAATGGAAAGAGACACGTATACCCCAATGTTCTTTGCAGCACTGTTTATAATAGCCAGGATATAAAAGCAACCTACATGTCCATCAGCAGATGAATGGATAAGAAAGCTGTGGTACATATACACAATGGAGTATTACTCAGCCATTAAAAAGAATACATTTGAATCAGTTCTAATGAGGTGGATGAAACTGAAGCCAATTATACAGAGTGAAGTAAGCCAGAAAGAAAAACACCAATACAGTATACTAATGCATATATATGGAATTTAGAAAGATGTTAATGATAATCCTGTATGTGAGACAGCAAAAGAGACACAGATGTATAGAACAGGTTTTTGTACTCTGTGTGAGAGGGAGAGGGTGGGATGATTTGGGAGAATGGCTTTGAAACGTGTATAATATCATATAGGAAATGAATTGCCAGTCCAGGTTTGATGCAGGATATAGGATGCTTGGGGCTGGTGCACTGGGATGACCCAGAGGGATGGTACGGGGAGGGAGGTGGAAGGTGGTTTCCGGATGAGGAACACATGTATACCCGTGGCAGATTCATGTTGATGTATGGAAAAACCAATACAATATTTTAAAAATAATTAACCTCCAATTAAAATAAAAAAAAATAAAAATAAAAGCATGAGAACAGGACTGGCCCAAGAAAAAATGATAAAGTAAGACTTTTGGTTTCGTCACCATTTTAAGTTTTTCTGTATGTGCTCTGTGAAGCAGTTGTTTAAATACATATCTGTGCATGAGTGTGTGCTAAGTCTCCTCAATTGCGTCTGCTTGTGACCCTAAGGACTGTAGTCTATCAATCCCTCTGTTTGTGGGATTCTCCAGGCAAGAATACTGGAGTGGGTTGCCATGCCCTCCTCCAGGGCATCTTCCCAATTCAGGGATTAAATTGATGTCTCTTAAGTCTCCTGCGTGGGTACACAGATTCTTTACCAACAAACCACCAGGGAAGATAAATAGTAAATATATACATGTCTGCATATAAAATTATTTTGCATATTTTATTTATTGGCTATATTTTTGAAAACATCTGTCTACCACATTTCCACTTTTACCAGGGTGAACTATCCTTTCTATGAAGTCACTTAATTTTGCCTGTAACTATTATAGCATTCATTCTATCACTCTGTAAATGTATAGTTCTACACATCTCTCCAATAATGCAGTGTTGA